>NW_024356336.1:5979933-6158604 GCF_902729225.1 Pteropus medius
AAAATTCCGCTGTCAGATAACTGCATGAGGCCACATGCAAGCAGGACCCCACAGGACCAGTTTAGAGAATGGCAGGACTGGCTAGAAATTACCAGAGAAGGAAGAAGGCAAGGAGGGAGGGGGAAGCAGAGCCACTTGCAAAATCGCTTTGTTACCATTGCAGCCCCTCTGGAGAGGCTTGTCTGGTACAGCCTAGTCCCACTTCCCAGGCTTCCCATTGGCATTTGGGTAAGGTCAAAGTCATTACCACAGCCACTAGGCCCTGCCCACCTCCCCAACCTCACTAACACCTCTGTAGCCTGCCACCTTCCTGACCCTCTTCAGTCTCTCAGGGAAGCTGAGTTCTCACCCCAAGTCCTTTGCACATACTGTTCCCACCGCCCGAACATTCCACATACTCATCTGCCACCTGGACATCAAGGTCCTGTCCAAGTTTCGCCTCTCCAGGAAGCTCTCCCTAACCTTCTCCTACCCCAGACTGGTTCTTGCCCCTGCTCCTCCAACCTTCTCAGAGTACCATGTTCCCCTCTATGTAGCACTCTTCAGAGTTCTAAACAGCTGAGGGGTTGTCTCCTCAGCCAGACTATAAATTCTGAGGGTACGCACTCTGTGGTGACTCCCCATTGCCCCTTTCGTGAGCACGGCACAGGAGTAGGTGCTCAATAAATCCTTAGTGAATGAATGAATAAATGCATGGCCATACAGGTTTGGCCATCTGCAAAATCCCCAGAAAGGTCATCTATGGCGTCCAGGGTACAAGACCCAGACATGTCTCCATGCCACTTCTAGTGCCCCTGCAGCCAAACCTCTAGAAGTGCAGGCTCACCTTGTTGCCAGCGGGGAGTAGGTTCTCTTGGAGGCTTTGCCATGCCCTCTCCTGGTCACCTGTCCCCACGGAAATCAGAATCGTATCGCAATACACCAAAGCACATGATCTCTTTTTGGGGAAGCCTTGATGTCAAAGACGTTGACTTTTTCCTTTATGACAATTTTCCTAAAGCAAATTCAAAATCTATTCTTTAATTCACTGCAGATGTCAACACTTTTCCAGAAAACAAACTGAAAAAGAGAAAGCCAAGGCATTCCTCCTGCCTCCTTTAAAGAATTCATTTCAGAACAAATTCTACATAAGCGACACCTGACAGCCTTGCAGAAAGGGGCCAGTCTTCACATGAAGGGACAACCCTACATTTTGGAAAACAGACAAATCACAGTGGCTTTTCAGTCCCTCATTCAACCTAAATTTCAGTGACTCACTGTATGTGTTGGGCACCAGCCTTTGTGCGAGGGATAAATTGACAAGACAAAGCTTACAGGTGAATGAAATTTACTATGAATGCCTTTTTCTATCTGGGTTCTGAAGAGTGAATAAACACACACCAACATCCAGCACATGGAGGGGCCTGGAAGATCCACTTGTCAAGCTGCCTATTTCTGGCCCTAGGCCACAGGAGGAGATGCCACCCAGTCTGGCCTTGATGGCACCCCAGGGTCTAGCAAAGCAGCCATGTCCTGAGTCCTTCCCGGGACTAATGTCAGACCCAGGAGACGTACCTCCCTCTTGTGGCTGGTGTTTCTGAGCCAGGATGTCACCGGTCTGGCACTGTGGAAAGTCACCTTACCCACCCCCTCGGGGTGGGGGTGGGGTCCTGCCAAAGAGACAAGAACGTGGCCAGTGCAGCCAACTGATTTCCCTGAGCCCCGGTCCCTGCTCAGAGCCCAGCCCAGCCACACAGTGTGTCTCAGCTACACAGGACATGATAGCAGTTTCTCTCCTGCTGGTTAAGTTGGTTTCCCGGCACTTGCAGTGGGGGCAGAGGAAGGGGTCCTTAGTTCAGCCACAAGCAAGAGGATGGCAGCAGGAAGGGTGGAGGGCATGGAGGGAGGAAGTGGATGGGATTGGAGCCTTCTCTTGGTGCCAACTGCATGGGCACAATAAGTGCTTAAGAAACAGCAGCTGGAGATAAATGGGGAAAACTGTCTACAAATGACAGTCCTGGTCCCAAGGACACAGAGATGGGACTCACTTGCAGAGATGCCGACTACCGGCCCAGAGGAGATGACCTGGGGCAGGTGGATGGAAGACCTGCCTTCTTCCCTGTCTTGTTCTTGAGAAGACATCAAGGAAACTTGGGGAGTTTATCTTGATCTGAAGAAAAAAGAAAAAAAGAAAAAGAAATCTTACGGCTCCAAAGAGAGAAAAGGCTACCAAAATTTGCTCTGTCCAAGGGCCTATCGGAGGCCATTCAAGGGGTGAGGGGTCCAAGATGGAGTGTGTAAGGAAGAGAAGCAGACAATACAGCGTTAAATGAAAATGCTTTGTACTTCCACAATCAGGAAGGCAGACCTTAATACCCAGAAGCTGGGAACAATCCAAACATCTATCAACAGATGATGGTTTAAAAAGTGGCCCATCTATACAATGGAATATTACTCAGCCACGAAAAGGAATGAAGTACTGGCATATGCTACCATTTGGATGCACCTGGAAAATATTTTGCTGAGTGAAAGAGGCTAGACATCAAAAATCACATCTTATAGAATTCCATTTATATCAAATGTCAGGAATAGGGGAATCCATAAGGACAGAATGCAAATTGGTGGTCGAATGCAAATTAATGGTCGCCAGGGGCAGAGGGGAAGGGGATGAGGAATTTAGCAAGAGGGGACAGGGCTTCCTTTTGAGGTGGTAAAAATGTTTCAGAACTAGATAGAAGTGATGTTTGCACAACACTGTGACTGTGCTAAATGCCACTGAGTTATCCACTTTAAAATGGTTAATTTTCCGTTTTGTGAATTGTGCCTCAATTAAAAAACTTTTTTTAAATGCAGAGCTTTAAAACACAGTCAACTCAGAAAAACCAAGGAGCTAGAAAACAGATAAGTTGGCTGCAAAGGGGCAGGAGACAGAAGGCCTCCCACGTCCTCTCCTTTGTTACGCCTGATGAGCATCTGTCCTTGGCCTCATTTGTGGACTTGGAAAAGACTTACCTCAAGTTAAAGGCCAGGGCATGCAGCTGCCGGGGGTGGGGGTGTTCCTGGCTTTGGGAGAGAAGTCTAGGGGTAGGCACTGAGTGGCAGGGTAACCAGGAGAGCTGGTGCGGGCTGGAAGGTCTCAAAGGCAGCCTTCCTGAGAAGTGGGGCTACCGAAGGCGGGAAACAGGGACTGAAGGCGCACGCTAAGGTTGTGCTGGGGAAAATGTGCTTGAACAATCAAACGAGAGGGAGACTGAGGCAGGGAGACCAGCGGGAAGTCTGGGGGAGCAACACAGGTGAAGACAACTGTGGGCTGAATCAGCCCCTTTGGAAGTGTGGGTGTCACGGTGGAGGGCCCAGGCTGAGGGGCTCGTGCGCAGCGGGGCAGAAAGCACAGCCAGGCTTGCTTAGGCTGCAGACAGAGAAAGAATGAGTGGTGAGGTAGGAGGAGACCAAGGAGGATGAGGCAGGAGGGGTGCGGGGAGGTCAGAAGGGCAGCGGTAGCAGAAGGTGAATGGGTGGGTGGGGTGGGGACCCAGAACAGCTCACCGCTCCCCTGGTGACTGCAGGGAGCCGGGCCTTCTGGGATCAGGGAGAGGCAGGGAGGCCTGAGGGGATGTGGGTCCAGGGACAGAAAGTGGACAGGAGGGTACATACAGCACATGTGTGAACATGAAAACACAGCAAATGCAAATACACATGGACATAAAAAAAAATTCCCTAGCCGCAGTCAGAAACAGACACACAGAAACACATACCACATATGCTCAAGGCACATACACAGGTACAGATGCACACTCCAGCAACACAGGACACGTGCAGAGATGGAGCCAGGCACATAGCTGATGCTCATACATAATCGGATGCACATACAGCCACAGACATGCAGACCTCCAACAGAGACACAAGTACACACTGGGACACACTGACAGACACATGCATAGATGGACACGCACACACTTCCTGCCAAAACAGACTCATCTATACAGATGTGCATCAAGGCCTGCACAGACTGCCGGTGTAGTCCTACATATGCATACCCACGCAGCACATGAACACCCGTACAGCTCATGCATCCACTTGGCACTGTGACCAGCCCTTTAGTTAAGAAGCTCTGGACAGCCCCGTTTGAGGCATCCTTGGCTCTGAAACCCAGCACCAGGGCCTGCCTGGGAAAGTAAGACACAAACCACGGCCATTGCCCAACACACCCATCTGGCCTGGCCCAGGGTCAGGGAGGAGCCAGGGCCAGGCCTCGCGTGCCTGCCCACGTACTCGTTGCCACCAGCAGCAGACATCCAGCCACCAACGCAGACAGCTGGGATTGCGAGGGATCTTGCGAAATCATCCTGTCCCTCAGGGTTCAGCTAAAGTGTCCCTTCCACCAGGAAACCTCCCCAGGCTCCTGTTGGCCCAGTTAATCTTTTTGAACTCTGGTTCTGCCATGCCCGGCTATTTGACCTTGGGCAAATCACTTCACCTGTCTGTGCTTCATTTTTCCCTGCGTAAAGGGGGATAAAGAGCATGTGTTGAATACATGAATGGAGCACCCCTTGCCCCTCTGCTCCCCACATAGGGATGGGGGAAGCAGCTTCCTCGTGCTCACTCAGCTAGCTGCAGACTGGGCTCCCCCACTGGCTCCTGCTCGGTTCCCTCCCACCCAGTGGGATCCTGAGGCCTGGTGGAACATGGAGAAGGTGTGCAGTTTATTCTCTCTCTATACAGGACCAAGAAGCCAGCTCTGGAGCAGCTTGGCAAGCATGGGACCACATGGCAGTGGGAGTGAGGACTTTAAACTCTGAATTTCTGCTTAAATATCTTCGAAGAGGACTTTTAAGATGTCACTTCCTCTGTTTAGGCATGGAAATCAGAACGGGTGGAAATGAGCAGCGACTCCCCCCACCTGAAGTTTCCTCATCTCCTTTACCCACCCACCCAAACCCCCGCCTGGGTCCACATCCTTCCAGGAGATGCCAGACACCGGGCTAGTGGTCTGAGGGCTGAGAGCACCTTCCCACTCCCTGAGGAACCATGGACAGGGCCCTCCCAGGCCCAGGCTGCCATCTTTGTGAGGACGAGCACTCAGGCTCCACAGTCTCGGGCCTTGACTCTTGCACCCAGGAGCGGCTATGCTGTGGACAAGTAAACTGGGGTTCCCAGGGCCGGGAAGACAAGGACATGGGCTGCATGCCATGAAGCATCCCAAATCCTGTTTATGAATAACCCAAGCTGAGTGCAACCGCAGGCCTGAGCTGACCAGACTGACTTCCTTTGCTCTAGGACCCTCTGGGGGCCTAGGTGGGATAAGGAGGTGGTTCCATGAGACCCCCACCTCAGCCTGGGACAGCTCAAGGGCTGTCTGATGACAGCATCCAGCACCTCAGTCATGGGTGAGGTCCAGGGTCACATCCCTGGAAGGTGCCCCTTCTCAATTGAGTGTCCCCCAGGCACCTCCCAAGCCCAGTGCCTGACTCCAGCGGGTCTCGGTCTCCCTGGCACTCCCAGAGCAGATCTTCCTTTTTGTAACCCACTGAAGGATGCGGAGAGCTGGCCCAGTGACCCCCAAGGATACTCTGGGAGCTAAATTCCCTCCACACAGATACACACACATGTGGCAGAGATGCACATGGGCACACTGACCTCTAGGCCTGGGTTCCAGTCAGACCGGCCCACTGGGACATGGCTCTGGCCCCCTCACCCAGGCCATTCCCAAGCGTAGCCCCAAGAACTAACTGATGCTGGTTTAGGATCTGGTTTAAGGGACCAGGTGAGGCCTAAGGCACTTAGAAGCCAGGATGACAGAAACACCTGCATCAGAAGGGACTCAGAGGGAAAGAGGGACAGACCCCCAGAGCTGGATGTGGGGCCAGGAACTCTCTAGTTGCAATTCGAGCAGCCCCAATAATTCTGATTCTAAAGCCCCACCTCAGTCCAGGACATCCCTTGAATAAGGGTCCAGGCCAAGCCCTCCAGGAGGAACCAGGACCCTCCACCCCCGTGAAAGACAAACTATAAAGAAATGGCCCCTTCTCCAGGCCAAGCTGGCCTAGGGTCCCCAATTGCTCACTCACCTGCTCAGGATGTGGTCTCGGCTCCTCTGATCTGCAGCCCCTGGGTCCCCAGGGTCAGGGCGGGCGCACTGCCAGAGGCCTGACCCCTGTTCTGACTTTTCTGGGGAGCCACAGCAGCTCTGAGTACGCCGAAGTCACACCCTTCTTCCCTTCCTGAGCGCGGGTGGGTCTGGGCTGAGGGCACCTGATAACCTCCCCTATGCATCTGAGGGGCCCCATCAGGCCACAGTGGAATCCCAGCCTCACAGAGTAGGGAGGTGGCCCCTTCGTGACAGGAAACCCAGCCTCAGATGTGCTGACTGAGCCTCTAGTCCAGGCACGTAGCCATTGAGAGCAGAACAGGCTCCAGGTGGCCTCCAGGGGCCTGTCCAGTCCTCCTGGCCAGGGAAAGCCAAGTGTGTGGACTCCCAGGTCCCCATTCTGACTGGCCCCCTCCCACCACTACTCCAGGAGAGCCCTGGTGGTAAGAACTGATGGATCTCTTGGCCAACAGAGACTCCTAGAGAGACAGCCAAACTCAGGTGTGGTCCAAAAGAAAGCAGGTAGCAGCCTGGAAGAAAGGTGCTCTTGAGCCCTTCTTGAGGGGGTTTACAACAGCCACATTCGAGGTGGCAGGGAAAGATCTCCAGGCAGAGGCGTCTGGAAGTCTCTGACCATGTTCAAAACCTTCTGGACAATACCGGAAGCAGCAAAGAATGAAGAAAGAGCTCAGACTTCAGAGCCAGGCAGCCTTGGATGGGAGTTATGTAATCTTGGCTAAGTCACTTCACTTCTCAAAGCTTTGGTTTTTCATCTGGAAAATGGTGATGGTTCGCTTACCACTCCTGTGGTAAAAATTGAGTGAGGTAAGGTGAGCCTGACCCAAGCCAGCTCTCCAGAGAGACCAGAACCTCAGGCAGAGGGACCAGAGGAGCAGCAGAGCAGCCATGGCCGAGGCTCAGACAACCCCCCAAGACCACAGCCCAGCCTGGTCACTACAAGCCCTTTATTAACAAGTTGATTTAAAAAAAAGAAAAAGGAGAGAGAGAGATGTAAAAAATATTTTTCTTGGAGACTCCAGGATGTGGAGGCACTGTCAGAACTCACCTGACCAGGGAAGGCAACACAGCCAGAGGCAGAACGGAAATTAGGGCCCTGTCCAGGGAGCAGCTGGCACAGGGCGCTAAGAGCGGGGATGGCTCGGGCCTCAGGCAGGGAATGTGCAAACGCCGAGGCCGCCAAAGAATGATGGGTTGAGGGCTTCCCCGTGGAAGCCCTGAGCACCGTGTTCCTCTATGTGGGCAGACACGTGTGTCCACATGAGAGCCGGTGCCTGCACACAGCTTACATACAGAGAACAGAAGGAGGGGTCCCCCCGCACAAATGGGGGAGGGAGGAGAGGAAAGTGGACTCATCCCAGAGCTTAAGGAAATAGCTTAGAGAAGTCTCTGGAAGCCTGGGAGTAAGGGGAGGGCACAGAGGCTGCTGTTCCTGTTGGGCCTCAGGAGCCCAGGCCCTCCTGCCGTCGCTGGAGGACCTCGACGACATTGCCGATGCCGTCCTCGGGCACCTGTGGGCAGATGGGAGGGAGGGGTCAGGGCCACTCTGACTTCCTGGCCTACTGGGACTAGCCCCACCCTTCTGGGCCTCGGTGTCCCTCTAGGCGCCCCCACTCCAGCCCGTGGTGCTCACCAGAGCATGGTCAAAGTTGAAGGTGCTGATGTAGTAGGCAGAGATGTCAGCTGCAGCCAGGGGACCCGCAATCTGGGCCACAATCCCACATTCATCTGAGGGTCGAGGAGGGGTCCATGTGGATCACCCTGGTCACCCCACAGGCCCTTCCCAAGCCCCCAACACACAGGGAATGGCCCTCACCAAAACCCAGGGGCTGTCCTCCGATGCGCACCATCCTCCACAGCTCTCCTGAGGAGCTGGTCAGCAGGAGATCACTGGGGAACCTGGGGGAGGCAGGGGGGCCCCGGTGATCTTAGTGTCTGACACTCTACCTCCTTCCTCCCCGGACCTGGCTTAGGGTCTGTGGCCCACTTGGGGTCAGGAGTCACATACTTTTTCTGCGTCTCGGCATCCATGACGATGGAGATATAGCCCTCAATGAGGGAGAAGGCAAAAAACGTGATGGAGCTGGGTCCAGGATCTCCAGGGGCTGCCTCTTTGGGGGCACTGGGGAGGGACAGAAGGCTCATGTATTCTGCTGGGCATGCAGCCCACTTCATCCTCTCCCAGTCAGGGAGCAGCTGGGCAGGCCCTCCTGTTTCTGGGCCACTTTCAATCCTGTCTGAGGACCTTGATCACCTGATGGTGCCAGGTGGGGATGGGGGAGGATGATGAACAGTGCCTGTGCCAAAGATGCAGGACCCCAGGGCCAGAAGGCCTGAGCAGGGCGGGGCTCAGGGGTGGCTCTGCAAGAAAGGGCTACAGCTGCAGCATTGAGACCTTCCCCAAACATCAGTGAAAAGTACATGGGCATCACAAGATGCCAGGAACCCAACATACAGAACAGGGCATATAGTTAGAGACAAAGGGTGGGTGGAAGGTGATGGGACAGAACATAGGGAACAATGGTGTGAGGACAAAGAGACTAAGCACAGAAGAGACCCACCTGTGGGAGTAGAAGAGGACATCGATAAGGGTGGTGGCGATGGCTGGCAGTGTCTCAGGGTCCAGCGTGAGGACACAAAAGCGGTTCTGCGGGCTCTGGATGGGATGCACTGTTGGGCTAGGCCCTGCTAGGGAGGAACCAGGTGAAGAGTGAAAAAAGGACCATGGTCTGGGGCGCCCCCTGGTGGCTGGCCAGGGAGGGGCCTGGACTGGGCGGAGGGGCCTGGACTGGGCGGAGGGTCTTGCCCTACAGGAACCCGCCTAGGTTTCCCCAGCCCCATCTCCCTATCTTGTGAGGTAATCAGTGCCAGCTAGTCTCCCCCAACACAGACCCGCCCAAACAAGCGAAGGGCCCCAGTGGGAAGAGGAGCTCCTCGCCCAAGTCTGGGTGTCAGAGGGCACCCTCACCATGCTGAGTGCGGGGAAAGCCATTGCTGGAATCATCCCTGGCAACAGGTACAGGCTCCCCGCCCACCTCTCGGTAAATGTCGAACTCCTGGGCCAGTGTGTGGATCACCAGGGACAGGTCCTGCTCCCGCACCTGGGTCGTAGGGAGATGGCATATCACATGGGTCCCCAATCGCCCATGCCCACCTATGCACACCCTGCCCTACACCAGCACCTGTGGGAAACTCACCAGGATGAAGTCTGTCTGGTAAGTGGACAGCATCAGCACAGACACATGGTGTTCCGCCAGTGGTGCAATGACTGAGCGGGCAATTTTGGTGACCCCGGCAGCTTGCACTGCTGTGCCGCTGTGGGATGACACATTCATCACCAGCCATGTGGCCTCAGCCACTTGCAGGAACTCAGATGGGGGCAGTTCTGAGGACAAAGTGCACATAACTGGTCAGGGCTTGCAAGGCTGGCCCTGGCCTCTCAGTTTCCTCGTCTGAGCCTTGGAGAGCTCTACCAAGGTAAGGTTGGGTCCGGGGGTTGGGGCTGTGTCTCTCTCTCCCAAGTTCTGTTCCTGATATCTGCACGTACACAAGAACTGAGATGTGCTTTAGGTGCTGGCCTGCCAGGGATCTAAACTCTTCAGTTAAGATCGGAGCCCCAGATTCAGAAAGACCTGTGTTCAAACTTCAGCTTTGCCATTTACTTGCTGTTGACCTGGTGCAAATGATTTAACTTCTCTGAGTCTCAGTTTCCTCATCTGTAAAATGGGTTGACAGACAGTATGTACCTCATGACAGTGTTCTGTGGGTTAACAGAGGCTTTATACCATGTGTCACCAGGAGGGGGCGCCAGTAGATCGGGTTGGCTGGTGGATGCCCTTCCCCCTTAATCAGACCTAACCTTTCCTACAATACAAAACAGGGAAACAAAGGCCTGAAGCAGCCAGCACAGTAGAGGATGGACCAAGCCCTAGTTGGCTGTCCTGAGACTTCAGGCTTGTGAGGATGGATCAGGCTGGCAGGAATAGGAGCCATATGGCAGCTCCAGGGGCCAAGGAAAAACAGGGCTGGTGTCCAGTCTAGACTAGGGGCCCCCGGGGCCAGGGTGGCTGCTAATTGCCCAAGCACAGCCAGGAGGTCCCCCAAGGACCATGCCCTGGGTTGGCTGCCTGCTCCTGCATTTCTTTCCAAACCCTCAAACTCCTGGAGTTCCCAGACCAGCCCAGGAGGTGATGGCCAGCACCAGGGAGAGAAGTCTAGGGGAAAATAATGGCCAGGGGCTGTAACAGCCACAGGAACCTCTGATTCTTGCCAGGAAGTGTAACTGAGGCCCCGCTGCTGGTCTGGGGCTGCTAAATGCCCATCACATACAGCCCATTTATAAAACCCTCACGGGACCCTATTATATTAGAACCATAACTATGCTCATTTTACATAAGAGGAAACAGCTCAGAGCGGGAAGTTACTTGCTCAAGGGCACACAGCCAGTGAGTGGTGGAGTCGAATAAGAGCTCAGATGCATCTGCCTTCAAGGCTTCAGATCCCAGAACACTGGACCCCAGCATCTGGTGAGAATCCCGCAAAGAGCATAGAGCGACATCCCTCCCCAGCCCAGCCCCCACCTTTGAAGCCCTCCTCGTCCACCATGAGCGTGTAATCCTCGGGAGTCTCCGTCAGGCTGAAGAACTTGCACCTGGTCGGGGGTTGGGAGCATCTTCAGCCTGGGTTGGGCGCAGGGGGCGGGTAGACTTCGCTCCAACCCTCCGAAAAGACACCTCCCGCCCCGGGCTCCTCTCAGCCCCCACAAGCCTTAATTTTCTCTCAGTGGCAGTGGGTGTGGGCCCCATCTCCGGAATGGCGAACTGTTTTCTGCCTCCTGACCTCCGCAGGAGCCCCCCGCCCCTCCACTCTGGGAGGGAGGAGAGGCTCGCCCGCGGCGACAGCCCCGGGGCATCTGACCTGGGGTCCCCTAGACTGGCCCCTCTGACTCGATAGGAGGCGTCTGGAAGAAGCTCCCGCAGACGCCAGGAAGGAATGCCCCCAGTTGACACCTCTCGAAGTTAAGCATTGCACACCCCAGGCTGTTTGCGCCTTAGCTAGCCCGGGATAGGCGGCGGTCCCAGGGAGGGTAAGCCCAGGCCAGATGGCGGCCGGGGTGGGGTGGGGTGGAAGGGCCCTCCCCGCCCACTCCCGCTCACCCCCGCTCGCCTCGTGACGACCCTAATCTCCTGACCCCGTCCCGGAGCAACAGTGGAGCCCACCCCAATCTGTGCCCCGGAACCCCGGCGCGCACCGGTTTCGGCGGGGCAGGAATAGCAGCTTGATGAGAGGGTGGGTGTAGAGCCAGAGACCCGGGCGGGCGAGGCTCAGCACCCGCACCCGGTGCTCTAGGATGTGCAGCTCCATCGCGGTCGGAGCAGACCGGACCCCACCGCCAACCAGACCCAAGCCTCGCCGGGGGCGGGGCGGGGGGCGGTGCCGGAGACTTAAAGGAGCCGCTGCGCCGCTGCGTTCACACCGCCGGCTACGCCTGGGACCCGCCCTGCCGCGTGCCGCGTACTGCTCCTGACGGCCACGCCCCGAGGAACGCGCGGCCTATTCAGAGTGGCCACGCCTCCTCCTTCCGACAGAGCCTCACCCCGCTCTAGTCTGACGAGCCCCGCCCAGGCTGACTCCGCCCCTTTAACTTTGGTTTAGGGATCTCCAGAAGACCCCACCCCCGTCGGGTCCTCCAGACCCCGCCCCCTCCTCTGGCCCCGCCCTTTCCACAGGTTGCGTCAATCTAGGGGTGGGAAGCATGTGTGAAACGTGGGGTCATTTCTGTCCCTTGGGCCCCTATATGGGTCTGGAAGGGCCATGAGGTTAGTCGGGGCTCGGCTGGGACCAGAGCACTGCCCACAAATGCCCGGAGCATGGAGAAAGGGTTCCACTTTGTTGGGAGAGAAAGGGTTCTCTCCCAACAAAGTATCCTCGTGTCTTTCTCCCTCCTTCCTCTAATGAAAGAAGAAAGCTCCCCGCACCAGGTCACAGAGATTGGAAGGGCCCCATCCACCTCTGTCTGAGCAATATACTGTTGGGTAGGGCACTGAAGGTAGCCAGGCCTAAGGAGACCCCTTAAGACTAAGTGCTTGGGCCAGGAATGACCAAGGCTCAGACTTAAGGGGACAAGTCCATGTATCTGGGGCTCACTGGGTAATATATGTCAGACCTGAGTCTTGAGCCCTGCTGAGGCTTCTCAAAGCCTGCAGCCATTAGTAGAACCTAGTTGGCCTGGGCACATCTAAACTTGCTTAATGCCCAGGGAGGCCCCAAGCACTGGCAGATGCCCCAGATCTGAGGCTTGTTAGGACCAGCTTGGGCTCATTTCAACATTATGTTCTGCTCAGGCCTCTTCAAGTCTAAGAAGACCCCAAGGCTGAGCAGGCTTCAGCACACTTCTGCTGGCCCCGTAGCAGGACCCAGCATGCTCCGGGGGACCCGTGTCTGGCCCAAGCATCCTCAGGTTTCAGATCTGATGTTTTGAACTAAGCAGGTTAAAGCAGGCCTGCACAGGCCTCCTGCCTGCCTGGGAGCCTCCAGTATAGGTGGATAGAAGCTGGGCAGTGCCTTTCCTCCCTGGACTCTCTGGCTCTGAGTTCACATGGAACACTGTGTAACCACCACATCCTGGGCTGTCCCCTGGAGGGTCAGGAAGAGGGGACTCCTCATAGGCTGAGCCCTTCATCTCACTGATGGTGCAGATGAGGTGGAAAACCAGAGGTGAGTGTTGGGAGGCAGGAAGCAGATGACCTGCCCTAACAGGCTCATATGACCCTTGACCTCCTCAGGCCTCAGTATCCCCAGCTGTACTAGGACAAGATGTTCGAGGCCAAGACCCTGCAATGCCTGAAAGCTCCTAGGGAGGCTCTAGTCCCGCTCCAGTCCCCTCCCCCCATGGCCTGACCCAGCTTGGTGGCCTGCCAGGAACAGCCGCTATTGTTTGACTGGAAAAGCTGCTTCCTCAGCAGAAGGGGGGCCTCTCCCAGGGACACCCTGTCCGTACCCTCGCCAGTCATCAGGTTGTGACTATAATGCCCGCCTGGACCCTCAATAGCAGAGTCAGGTCACCTGGCACCCTGGTCAAAAGAGGCAACTGAGGGGCTCTGCATGCAAATTTGGACCACTTTACCTTTCCCACTCAGCTCCTCAGTTGCCTCATCTGTCAAGTGGGGACAATAATAGAGCCTACCTGATCAGCTAGTGACACAACCAGCTTAGTGTGGCACATGCTAAGTGCCCAGTAAATTACAGGTGGCCTTTTATCAAAGACTGGGACTTCTTCCTTCACCCCTCTCCTCCAATGGAGGCTCAGGCTGAACATGTGAGGGCATTCATTCATGGTCTCCTATCCCTGGCACCAGCACTCAACATAGAATGAACACTCAGAATCTTATTGGGGTCCAAAGTGGCACCCAGGCTGGTCCTTGAGGAAGAAGACTCTTAAAGGACCTCCTTAAGGACCCCCACCCTGTCAGTGATGAGTAGGAATCAAGGCCTGAGGAGCAGGCCCTGCTCTGTCTCAGCACTGGACTCCAGTCCTGGTGATCCTCACCCATGGCAGATGGTAGATATAGGACAGAGGGAGTGGGTGAGGGAAAATGTGGGCCAGGAACAGGGGCTGGCCCTGGACGTGGCATCCCCTCTAGCAAATATACTTCTCAGAGAGACTCTAATGCTGGACTAGGGTCAGGATGGGGGCTTGTAGGGCATGGAGAAGAGATGCCGAGCACCAGGGATGGCACCCCATTCCCAGTCCCTAGCCACACACCAGCTCTCTACACAAGCCTGTTTATTTCTGTACAAAACCATGTTTCTATTTTACACAAAGAACACCCCACTCTTCACCCCACCCTCTCCCCTCATGTCAGTGCCCTAGCCCTGGGAAGCATCTCCCCAGAAGGAGGGGCCTGAGTGAGGCTCTCACTCCTGCCTGCTCCAGCTGGGCCAGCCTGAGCTCCACTGGAGATAATAAATAAAGAGACTCAAGCAGAATCTGTGCTGGGCCAGCCAGACTCTCTACACCCAGTGACCAGGCAGCTCAGCCCTCAGAGGGTGGGCAGGCCCTGGAGTGTCAGTCCGTGAACCATGTAGGTGTGTGGAGACCCCGCCCTGGAGGCCTGAGCTGCCGGGGTTACAAGTAGGTGTCTTCACTCTCCTGGGATGTCAGGCTCTCCTGGGAGCGGTGATGGGCTGAATCCTGAGGAACTGAATCCTGCGGAGCTGAGTCCTGGGGGGCTGGGTCCTGGTGGACTGGGTCCTTTGGGGGCACATCCTGTGGGGGACATGCATTTCCCACAGCGGGCACCAACTTGGCTTGACTTGAGGTCGAAGTCTTGTCCAGCTGCCCACTCTCCTTTGCCTGCTTCTGCTGCTCCTTCTGCTCCTTCTGGTTCTGCTTGGGTGGCTTGGGCTTGCCTTTGGAGCCAGGGAGGAGGGCATCTGGTGGCAGGCGGATGGACGGTGAAGGTTGCAGGGTGGGCCGGGGGCCTGGCTCTGCCTCCAGGATGGCCTTGGCGCCATGCAGCCTGGGTGGGGAGCGGCACTGCAGCTCACCACGGGTTTCCTGCCAGCGCCGCAGCTGGATGAGGTGTTCTCGCTCAATCTGGCGCTCTGTCACTGGCAACTCTACCACCTGTGACAGGCAGGTAGGCATTAGGAAGAACTTTCCCCTCTGCCTCCCAGCCTAGGCTCCTGCTCTGCCTCAGCATCCCCTACTCCTGGTTGCTAATGGCTGACCCTAGGAAGAATAAAGGTCTGGTTCCTGCAATGGTCACAAGTCCCAGAGCTGAGTGCCAGGTAAGCCAGGCACTTAAGACCCAGTGCCTTAGAGAAGAAAGCTGCCCACAATCCATGGCTCTACTCGCCTGTGTTACCTAATTACAGCCCCTGAGAGACAAAAATCTACAAAAGAAAGAAAAAAGGGAAAATCAGGCCAAGGCCATGGATGTGGTACCAGGGAGGAAGAGGGGGTGATGGGTTGGAGCTCCTCTCACTCCCAAGTGTTTGAGAACAGGGAAGGCCCTACAACCTAGGGCTCTCTGTGCCCCTCTTCTTGTTCAGATAGCAGGATGAGATTTACCCACCATCCTGGGCTGCAGTGACACAACCTCAGGGGAAGAGGGTTACCAGACTCCCCTCCAAAGGGTCCCACATCTCCCTCTCCCTCCCAGTGGTGAGAGGAAGGTGTGGGCCGCACCTCCTGGACCAAGAAAGCCTCCTGCATGATCTTGGGGCTGAGGCTCCGCAGCCGCTCGATAGTCTCATACTGGCCCTGGCAGGCCTTGAGCTTCTCCGGGGAGCCTAGCGCATGCTTCAGCAGCACCAACCCCACCCGAAAGATGATCTTGACTCCTGCGGGAAAGGGGTAGGGTGGCTGGTGAGTGCAAGGGGGCCTTTAAGGAGTTTCCTTGAAAATGGAAGCCCCCCCTCCCATGGGCTGGGCTGGGCTGGGGGCAGGGGTGCTCCCTCAAGCTCAGCCCGGTACCTTCACAGAAGAACATGTCCCAGACACGCAGAACAGAGCTCCAGGGCAGCGTGCGGGCAAAGGCACACATGAACCACTCTGTCATGTAGAGTAGCGGGTCGATCTTCTGCCGGCTGAGGTGCTTGTGGGCCACAGGTGACACCTTCTGCAGCAGCGAGAAGAGGATCTCCCCATCCAGCTGGATCGCCTCCTAAGGAGACAGTGAGGCCATGACCATGGGCCTGCAGAAGCCAGGGAAGGGACTGCACCTGGCCACCAGCACCAGACAGGCATTCATTTGTTCCTCAGATGGCTACTGCCTGCAGGAAGCCAGCCCTGTGCCGGGATACAATGATGAACAAAACAGCCAGCTGGTCCCCCTCATGAGTGTGTAGTGAAAAGGGGCAGACAGACATGAGTCACAGGAACAAAAAGACTAGGGAGAGGGTGAGTGGGGCTAAATGCCCAGGACATGGCATGTCCAGGAATGCAGGATGAGCATGTGCTGGAGGTCCCGCCTGTCAGGGTCAAGGAAACCTCCAAGAGGGCAGAAAGATGAGGGATAGGAGGAGTTATCAGAGGAAAGAAGGGAAAGAAAGGGGCAGAGGTTTAAGCCTATGCCAAGGCCAAAGCAGGAAGGAACTTGGTGGAGGAACCGTGATCCTGCCAAATGGCCAGAGAGCTGGAGGCGGAGATGGAGGCACAAGTGGAAGTGATAATGCTGGAGCCTAGGAGACCTGACCCTGGCAGGCCTGGGGACTTCAGCCTGAAAGCAACAGAAGGATGGGAAGGTTTCAAGTAGGGGCAGAGGTGCCTGTGAAGAGAGAGGCCTGAAGAGGCCAAAATGGTGTCTAGCCTGGGGCAGGTCCCAGGCTAGGTCCTGGGTCTAAGCAAGCACTCACCAGTTTCTCACTGTAATAGCCAGGTAGGTACTTCTCACAGATCTGTACCAGGCACCAAAAGGCTTGCTGTGGGTGAGAAAGACATAAGACCTTGCTGCTGGGTGTTCCCTGCCCACCCGCTTGCCTGCCCAGGGCCTCGTGATACCTCAGCAGGCATGTGCATGAGCAGGACAGCGGCGATGGGTGCCTGGGCCTGGCAGTAGCCCTCCTCAGGTCGGTACAGTGTGTAGGCCTTCAGCACACGAAATAGGTCCTGCTGGCTGTGGAGAGGCCAAAAATGGAAGGGATGACAGCTGTGGTGACTCTGCCACCCATTGCCCTCACCTGTGCCCCCACTAGACTAGACCTATCTCAAAACTTGTACTTCTCTGGAGAGGGGATATAACCTGATTCTGGTCACCAAGGGGGTCAGTCTCCCACTGCAGCACATGGATTCTCACATGACCAGAGGATGGAGGCAGGGAGGGGCTACCCCATTTGAGAGCAGAGCCTTAAAGAGAAAGCAGGGGGCAAGTCCAGGGCAGGATGTCATATACAGAGTAAGGATGTGTCAGGGACTGGAAGTATGGGCCCCTCACCCAAAAGCTGTGGCCCCTCAGCCAGGCCAGCTTTGTCCCAGGTGTCTGTCTTGGTCCCCTGGCCCACCATATCTCTCCTTTTCTACATACCCTCTGCTCACTCAACTATCTCTAATCCTCTTTCTCCCACCAAAACCTGTTTCCAGAAGAGGGCCAGGCTGAGGAGTAAATGATGAAAGTTACCCCAGAGGTAAGAAGAGATGCTAAGAGGACCCATCAGACTCAAACCAAAGAAGGGAAACTCTAAAAGTAAAGTTTGGGGTCCCCAATATACCCACAAACTGGTTTTACCTCCTCTCACTCCTGAGGGACATGGCCTTAAAGCCACCTCCAGACTACTATGACCAGCCTGCTCACCCATGGCCCCCTCGGGACACAAACATCTCGTGAAAAGGGAACTGCCGGTGCAAGTCACGCTCAATCACGTCCAGCCACTTGGAGTCCCCAGGGGACATGTCCAGCTCCTGGAAGCAAGATCAAGGACATATATTAGGAGTTGGGGATGGCTAGGATGATACAACTGTCCCAGGTAATAGAGAGACCCCCAACGAAAGGCAATGCCCACCCAATTCCATCATGGACCAGGCCTTCCTGGAGACAGGTCAGGAAGCCCAGGTCAGAAGTCTGGGCAGGAGAAAAGAAGCAGATCAGGGAAGGGTCCTGGAAACCCTGAGGGGTGATCCTGGCTCCAGGAAGAACAGTGTAGGTAAGAATGTCTGTCATAGCTGTAGCTGTAAGTAACTTCTAGATATTTCATTCAGGACTCGCTTACATACCTTATATCACATTCTTAAGATGGAAGGCTATCATCAAAGCAATAGCTATCACCTGTTAGCACCACTCTGAGCCACCAGTGCGCCTCACTGACTCTTCTCAACTCCAAAAGACAGGTCCTATCATTACACTATTCACAGATGAGAGTCAAAGAAACGTCATTTACTCAAGGTCTCATAGTTAGAAAAATGGTGGAGCTGGGCCTGGAAGCTAGGTTGACTCAGAGCTGTGAATCCCAACTTCTCTGCTACCTGTCTCCCTGTGCAGGTGGAGTTGCCTATTCAGGAAGCAGTGTATGTGTGTGTGTGTGTGATCTGCACGAGTGCTGTCTTGAAGGACATGACAATTGTCAAACCATTAACCTCAGAGCCAACTATGGGTGCTCTAGGGTTTCAACAAAGTAATTCTTTTCTTTGAACTTCTATGAACATTTTAAGCATGAGTACCATTTATAAAAAACAAAGTACAGTTGACCTTTGAACAGCATGGGTTTGAACTGCAGAGGTTCACTTATATGTGGATGTTTTTAAAATTTACTTTTAAATTGCACTTAAGTTGTGCATTTTACTCTATGTAAATTCATATCCCAACTTAAAAAAAAAAATAAAAAGGAAACCCAGAGGGCTGAGCAGAGAAGCAGACTAAGTACACGTTGCCTGCAGGAGTAGGGCAGCGTCAGGGGAGACTGCGAGAGGAAGGCTGGGTCTTCGGCAAATACGCCAAGTGGGCACAGGCTAAACTAAAGAACTTGGGTATCAAGTAACCTGGGTAACTTGACATGTGAAAATAAATACTCAGAGAAAAAGCTGATGGAGTGGTCAAGGCTGGAAGGTGGTGGAAGGGGCCGGGAGTTTCCAGAGAGGGCCCTTGAGTAGGCATACAGCTGAAGAGGTAGGTATGCAACCTCTATAGCCACACACGCCCTCAAGATGGGGTGGGGGCTGTATGTGCCCTATGCACCCCCAAGTCAGGCACAGGGCTGGGTACGGTCTGAGTACAATGCAGGTTTGCTTTTGTCAGAAAGGGTTGGAGGGTCCCACAAATTCTCCTGAGGATTCCTGTGAGGTGGGGACCTCAGAATCCAAAAAGTTAGTTCCTAGGATATTCTTGCCTAGTTACCTCAGCAGCCCAAGGTGCTCAATCACACATGAATGGGTGAGAACAGAAAAGATGTAGCTGAAGGGCCTGTGGGGAGAAAGGGTGCTAGGAGTAAAAGGCAGGTCTGGGCCACTGGCAGATGATGCTGCTACTGAAGCCTGAGGGAACTGGCACCATCATGAGGTGAAGCTGGAGAAGAAAACCAAATTAGAAAAGGATGGAAGGTCCTGCCTGCCCTGCCCTGCCCTGCCCTGCCCTGGGAAAGAAGAAGAAATAGTAAGTGCAGGAGAAGTCAGAACCACCAGGGATGCAGAACCTGCTCTGACAGCTGAGGTTGGGGTTGGCCGCTTGGGTCTGCATGGGACGTTAGCAACAGGTACATGCTGCCACCAGCAGCCCCATCACTCATTGTACCTCTGCTTTGGGCGAATATGCTCACAGCAGCCAGAGGGGGTTTCTTATCCTTATCCGTTTCCTCCATGTCACCCACAGGCAAAGTCCCTCTAGGTATACTCACAAACCACTGTTAAAGCCCCTAGGACAGTCTCAGGGACCTATCGCTCTAATTCATGGCATCCTTAAAGGCCTTTCTTGGCAAATCTACCTCTTCCTACAAGCAACCTTCAAGACTCCATAGGGGTGGCCCATTCCTCTCCAGATGTACCACTCACACACACATAATGCACACACAGCTCCATGCTCTGTTGCTCACACAGGATGCACTCACATCTGCTAATAGGAGGCTGGCCAGGCCACCCAAGCTCTTGGCTCTGCTCTGGCAGCTAGAGATAAACTAAGGACTTAGGTAGGCTTCTCATCCATGAGTTTCCCCTTCCACCCAGGATGCAGCCCCCTGAAATGGAAGAGATGTAGTCACCCGGAGGAAGACTCGAGTTGAGAGGCTGCTTGAATGTGGCCTAACATTGATGTCTCATCTGATCGTCCTAATTCAGAGCTGCCCCCAGACAGACACTCCACTAGCCTCCCTGATCTCCAATGCCAAGTGCTGCCAGCAAACAGCTCTCACTCTCTCCAGGTCAATAGCAGAAACTCTAGGCTTCCCTGACTCATCCACTCTTTTCTGAGAACGGGTTTGGCAGGACAGGAGTATTCACTGAAGCATGAAGTATGTCAAAGTACATCAACAAAGAACTGGTGGCTCACAGCTCTCTCACTGTCTTCTTGTCACCAGTCCCAAGAACGTGGGAGAAACCCCAATGCTTGCGGTCAGTTCTGGCAGGTAAGCTGGGGCAACCCAAGGGAAGCCAACTGCCTCCCACAGTTCCTGAGGGAGCAGGCTAGAGGAGCCCAGTTGGGCCCCAAGAAGCCCCATGGGGCAGAAGACAGTGGGTAGGGTTGGAGAAAGGCATGGTTGCAGAGGGCACCCTCTCTGACCACCAACTGGCTTCTGAACCCTAAAGTACTAGTTTGGCTCCGCCACACACAGGGCTGATAACCTACAAGAAACACAGGTGAACCACATCTGGCCAGGCTTGGATAAGGCAGGAGAAAAAGCAGAGGATGGGAAGCCAGGAAGTATTAAGGGTTCTGTGGCCCCACTGGGCAGGCCCCCAAAGACCCTAAGCACAGGGCCCAAGGCAGTCAGGGAAGTGGTCTGAGTGTTCCCTCCTGATGAACAAGAGCCCAAGAAAGCAAATCTGAATGGCTGTCAAGAGAAAGAGCTGGAATGAGCAGTTGGGTAGTTGATGGGTGGCTCTACCATTGCTCATACTGCTGAGGTCCAGGTGAGTTCACAGATGATCAATGTCATTGGGAGGACGACAAGAGATGTGGAAGAAAAGGCAGAATCAAGGAAGGACAACTCACGTCAAACTTTCCAGGGTTCTGCTGTAGCTTCACCTTGCCTCCCGACAGATACTGCCAAGCACGGCCCCGCAGAGAAGGTGGGATGCCCTTCTGACACCGCAGACGAATCTGAAAGTTAAAAGGAAGGCTGTGCCAATGCATTCACCTGGGCCCTCCTCCAGAGAATGCATGCCAGCCCAGCCACTCTGCTGGGACTTGGCAGGCCTTCGGTGAGCACATTATCAAGAGCAGAAAAGGGAAGAAAAGAAGACTTTCTTACTGTTGCTACAATGCAGATCCTACGATTGGGGGTGTGACTGCAATTAAATATGCTGCCACCAGGTGATGGCAGAGTCCCCACATCCCCTGATCCAGTGACAACACAGGTATTCCTGAGGTCTACCACAGAATTATGAATTCCTATCACTATTTTCTGAATCAAAATCAAACCATACAAGTTGGAGGAGCCCCATGGGATGTCACCAGGAAGGGATCTGCATGGGGCAAGGCACAGCTACAGCCACAGGGAGGGTAGCTCACAAAATGATCAAGAATGTAGCTGGCACTCTCAAGGGGGTGTTTGTTTAAGCGGCCACATAGCAGGACACAGCCAGCTTAGAGAAGAGAGATCTCAGCACAACTCAGAAGGAAGATGGGAGCTGATTACAATGGCTCCCTCTTTGTTTTGGTCAAGAATGCCTTCTCTTCTGCTCCCCCTGACCCTGAGCTCCCACGATCACCAGCCTGGAGCAGAGGCAGCTGGCCTGGGTGCTAAAATGGCACAGGTCTTTCCCACCACTCACAGACTGGTAGAGGTGAGAGAGGAAGTGTTTGAAAAGCTCATGACCCAGAGCTAGTGCTCAATTTATATGTCAGCTATTTTGATCAGAAAAAGGCTTCCACTGCCAAAACCCAGCCTGAAATACTATCATGTCTCTTACAAATGGGAAAACTGAGGCAAAGAGTGGCAAAAATATTAGGGTCACATCATCGGAGGTGACTACACCATAGAGGACCCCACTATCTCCTAGCTACACCACACGGGCTGGAGGGATCCGGCCCCACGAAACTTTCCACTCCCCTATTCTCTTGGAGACCGGCAGGGAGGCAAGCTCCCCGTGGGCATGGAGCTGAATGAGTCTCTGAGGCAGCTACCCGGATCATCCTCCTTGACCTCAAGGCCAAGGATCAAGAAGCGTGAGGGCGAAAGTAAAGAGGTGCCACTGCTAAAGAATGGGGCTGGGGTGATTGACACTCCCCTCAACCCCTGCACTAAGCAGCCTGGCCTGGAATGACACAGATGGGAGCTCAGGGCAGTGGGAAGGGCACCAAGATGTAGGTTTGAATACAGCACTTACCTTGATCTAATCACTTATCATTAATAGTAAGATAAGAATGATAATACCCAGGATTCTGTTAGAATGGGAACAAGACCATGCCTAGAAGTCTGTCTTCAATAAATGATGGCTTCCTCTCCACCCCTCTATCCCTGGAGGATTCCTGACAAAGAAGCCCTGGGGCTTTGGGCTCATACCTAACTTCCCTTCACCTGGAAACCCCCTCAAACAGTCCCATTACAAATTCTCAGAGGAGGGAACACAAAAAGCACAGCCTTCCTGATGACCAACACAAACAAGAGAAAACTTTCCAAGGGTCAGAGAGAGTCAAGAACCAGGAAGGAGACAGGCTGAAGGCAGTGGGGGAAGAGCAGAGTGGTCACAGGAGCCAAACTTAAGCTTCTGGGACTGCCTGCAAAGTGAAGGAGAGAAAAAGGGCAGAGGGAACTTCCCCCAGACTCTGGGAACAGTTTCCTGCTGCTGTGGGACAAGGGTCTCCTTAAGGAAACCACTTGGTTTGGACAGGTTTTGGCAAGGGATGCAGTATGACCGAGTCACAGACCCTTTAGGGTCTCCCTAGAGCCAAGCTCAGCAGAGCCGGCCCCTATATCATCACAGCCTCCTGCCACACTTGGCCTACCCCAGGGGAGCCCAGGAATACCTTCAGTGCACTGAGGTTCTCGAAGAGGCCCTATCCCCACTCAGACCCAAGGCTGGGGAGTGAGATCCAGGAGTTCTACTAGCCTTTCCTGCAATGGCCTCTGGAATCCTCCTCAGCACAGAGGCGCTAAAGAAGGCAATCTCCACCTGCCTGCTTTAGGGAGAAGGAAGTGGTGAGGATCAGTAAGGATAAAGCAAGAGAAAGTGCTCAGGCAAACAAAAAGCATAAGGGCTTACCATTCTCTGAAAAAATGCCTTGGGAAAAGAGGTCTCTGTGACTGTTGAGTGAGGCGACACCCTGCTTGCTGAACCCTTGCCAGGCCACAGCTTGAGCAGAGCCCTATGTGGGAAGACAGCGTTCCAGCCACAGGGCTGGGCCCGCCTCCTGGGGATTCAGGATGAGTCCAGGAGAAGTGCTGGGTCTGGACACATTTCCTGAAACAGGTATTGTCCTTCCTGTGCCATGACTTCCTCACTATAGGGAGAGCCCAAGCCTGCGCAGCCAGGCAGGAAAAGCTCCCAGTGTGGCCACAGCTGAGGTGGCAGAAGTAGAACAGAGGGCTAGGGCCTCTGGGTAGGGTGGGGTGAAGCCTCCTGTGGTGGCCCCTGCTGAGCAAGGTAGCCCTCAGCCTCTAACCACAGTGCCAAGGAAGTGCAAAGGGGAAGAGGAAGTGGTAGTGTCTGCTCTGCTAAGAGGAGCTCTGCAAGGCTCCCTCTGGAATTCCCATTTGCAAGGGAGACTGTGGCAAGGCCAGAGCCACCAGTCACCACAACAGACAGTGGAGAGAGCTGAAGCCCAGGGTAAGACCCTGAGGAGTGAGGAAGCAAGAAAACAGACCCAGAGTCAGACAGGAGACAGTTGAGGAACAGCTGCCTTTAAAAAAAGATTTCAAAAAAAGGAGAAGATTAAGAGCTTTCTAATAAGCAAAAAAAATGAGTGCCCCCAAACCCACAACAAACAGTAAGAAAGAGCCTAGGCTTAGAAGCACTTTTCTTCCCATGGGCCCAGGGCTTTATAGTCACCACCTCATAAGGTCATTGCAAGAGGACTATATTCCCACTTAACCAGGGAAACTGAGGCTGTAAGGGTAAAGTGATTCACCCAAAGTTCCACAGCTAGCCACTGGCATGAAGAGAGGAAGGCAGTGGGGCTGGGCCCAAGCCCATACCTGACCTTTGATCCTGAGCTCTCTGCTAGACCCTGTAGCCAGCTGTGCCACCCTGGACCACACCAGCATGTCAGCTGATGACAGTGAGCCAGAGGTTTTGCTCTCTGCACTGGGAACCTGTGTAGCAAGACCCCAGTTGTGAGGGCCTGGGCTGGCTCCCACTACGCCAAGGAGTAACTAGACCCTGCCAAGGTGGCCAAGGGCATCAACATATACACATAAGAATGGTGAGTAAGGACATTCCTCAGGGGCAGTGGACTTGAACAATAGCCCGACTTGAAAAGGCCCACTGGGTGTTTTCATTTTTATAAGACTATTAAACTGTGAAGTTACTTTTCTTTCTTTATGCTTTTGCCAGGAGAGGAAACTGAACAAATTCATTTAGAAGGTGAAGAAGTCCCCTTATTGTGATAGTGAAGAGTACAGGCACTAATATTAGATACCTGGGTTCAAATTTTGATTCTGCAGGTCATCCATTAAGTGGGGATACTATTACTACCAACCTCATTGGGGTGTTTTAGGTACATGGCAAGTGTTCAACACATGTCAGCTATTATTAGTATTATAAAGTCCTCCCTGATAGGTGGTAAGTGGCAATAAGGACTTCTGCCAGGAGGGGTGAAGAAGGAAAGCTGCCTATAAAGGCTTTAGGCTAAGAGGAGGACTCCAGGACAAAGTGTGAACAAGTCTGAAGTTATCTGGGAGGATCAAGTGAAGGCTAGGCCCTGCCCTCCCAACAGCTTCTGTTCCCATTTCAGAGCTGGTAGATGGGGCACACCTAAGGCAACTGGCAGCTGGAGAAGCCCTTGCTCCTCCAAGCTGATGTAATTCCTCAGACTTTCTCTTTCGCCCCAGGCTACCAACTCCCAGCCCAAGGCCCAAGGCCCAAGGCCCAAGGCCAGCCCCCTCACCTTTTTGTGCTTCTTGGCCATCCACTTGTCCCAGTTGTTGAGCATGTCCAGCCACTTGGACTCCCTCTGCCTCAGCACCTCCAGGGGGACTTCCTCCAGCCTGTGGAGCAGAGGGCAGGGTCCATCAGAGGTGCCAACAGAAGCAAAGGCCCTGGCTTAGGCCCCAGCCACCAGTCTGGTCAGACCAACTTTCTTCCTCCTGCCCGCCATCCCTGTCATTTCTTTTGGGGCTGCTAACTCATGAACACCCTAACACAGAGGAAAGAAACTCTGACCCCACCCTGAAAAGCATAGGCCAGAGTGACACCAAGTTCAAGTGCCCACTCCTCCAATTTGTCAAGGGGTCAAGGGTCACTGTGCTTCCCTGAAGCAGAGGCCTGAGTGCCTGCATCTGTGCACCAAAGCAAAGCATTCCTGTCTTGGATTTGTCTTGATAAATAAGCCTCTTCAGAAGGCCTACGTGTAAGGTGCAGAGTTGGACGAAAAAACTAGTCAAACAGGTACAGAAATAACATGCTCACCTCTTCACTCCAGCAAAACTAGTTACTCATAGTTTCCCCAATTACATCCTGGACCTTTCCCATCTTTCAAAACTTGCTCATGCCAGTCCTTTTGCTGGAACACTCTCTAAGTTGTCTCTACCTATCACAATCCTACACACACATCAAAGTCTCATCAAATACCACTTGTATTTGTACATCTACTAACTAAGCAGCTATCACAGCTGTGTCAACATTGTTCCAGGGCCAGGGTCTCTGGGCAAGGCTGTGAGGACAAGAGCAAAGTCCTGGCCCTCATGGCGTTAACATTCTGCTAACACTGAATGCCCACTTGAGCTGGCGGAGAAAACACTTCAGCATGGAGACCCACCACCCCAGGCAGGCAGATGGGCACCAAAGCAGCTGAGACATGCTGGGACAGGAATCCCTGGCTTTGCCAGCAGGCGCTTCATATGAGCGGGCTTCCTCTATGAAATGAGTCCCTGGGGACTCATGAGTTCACCTAACTGAGGGGCAAAGAGAAAGAGGAGACTATCATTTGTAGGCTGGATATTTGCATATGCTTTCCTATTTAGTCTAAAGCAATATTGGTAAAATAACAAAATGCGTGTGTGCACCTCTCTACAAACACACTCTTCTTAAAGTTATTATTTTTTTAGAGTTATTTTTAAAGTGGTAGATTATAGATCTTTTCAATTTCTTTTTTTTGTGCTTATGGGTATTTTTCCCCATTTAAAAAAGTGCTTGACAGTATTGAGAGGTAAGATATCCAGAGGTTATCTTGTTCAGTCAAACAGCAAATCAGTGGAAAAACCCAGCCTCAAATCCAAGTCAGATCCTAGCCAAGAGCCTGCATTCAGTGCTGCCTGACCGCCCAGAAAGGAGTGCAGAGTCGAAGGCACTGAGGCAGCTGGGAGGAGGCTCTCAGGAACAGGACATTGTGGGGTTACCGCTTGGCCCAGGCCACAATTCTGATTCTCTATGCCGGAAGGAAATGCACTGCTATGACTTTTACTGGTTGGAAGAGCAGAGGGAGGGGCCCTGGCAGAGCAAAGGCCTCTGAGACACAAAAGGGCAGGTCCTCTTCTTCAATGCAATTTTTCTGGGGGAAGTGCACAAGCCTGAGAGTAGCCTCAGAGCTGAACAGCTGAGGGACAACAGCCTGGGGCAAACTGCCCCCCCTACACACACACACACACACTGACACTGGTCTTAAACTTCTGACCCTCTCACTACCTAGAGACAAAACCAAGGCATGAGGACACTCTCTTACCCTCCTTGAGAGGGAAAAAGCAGGGACCACACCTTTGATCAGGTAATTTACAAAAGGGCATGTGTCTCCAGGCAACCTCCAAACATCCAGAGAAACCAAAGAACCACAAATCACAGGGCATGTTGCCTTCCACACCTACAAAGCACTTGATTATACAAGTTAGGGGATGAGCCTTCTAGTTAACTAAATGAAAGGGAGTACCCACACTGAGTCAACAGGAAGTTCTGGCAGTTATGGATGTGGATATCTGATCCAAACCCCCCATTAAGCAGATGAGAAAACTAAGGCTCATAGAGGGCAAGGCTTTCACCTGAGATTACCAGTTTCCAAAGAATTCCCATGTGATTAAACACATGCCCATTTGACACTATTTGACACCTCAAACTTCAAACCTTTGTTGATAAAATCTGATTGCAGGGCCTCAGAGATACCCATTCTCCCAAATGCACATACACAGGGGAACACGATCCAGTTCAGTGGGTTTTTTTTTTTTTTTAACTGATGCCAGATAACAGCTTTGGCAGTTTCAAAGCCCCAACATCAAACCTCAAACCGGAATTTCAATTGGGTACAAAACAAACGATCATATTTCCTAGATTCTAAGACACTACTGATTTTAAGCTACACCATCAATGTGGCAAGATCTTTTCAGACACATGCAAAATATCTACCACTTTAAATGTAACATGTTGATTGAAAGATTCCATTTTGATTTTTAATGATTTTTTTTTTTTTTTATGCCTACAGCACCTGGTTTTCCTAGGTGGTCTCCCATCCAAGTACTAACCAGGCCCGACCCTGCTTAGCTTCTGAGATCAAACATCGGGCTTGTTCAGGGTGGTATGGCCGTAGACCATGGACTGTGGCTCCACTGGGGCGTGAACCCAGGACCTTCTGCATGTAAGGCAGACATACTAACCGCTGCACTATGGAACCACGTCCCTATTTTGATTTTTAAAGGCTTAAACTGGGAAAATTTTGAGGAAATATGGTCATTTGAATGGCTTCTCCTCCAAAAGCAGAGGAGTTTAACCCACCTGGAGATGGTGACAAAGAAGACAATGGAGGTCTAGTTGTACCCAGCACTCAGCACCTCATGTGCTCTCTAACGGTGGACAGACTTCTCTTTATGCACAGGATATGCTCCTGAAGAGTTATGTTACCCACTTTTTAAAATTCAGAAGGTTCATGTATCCTTCAGGCTAGTCAGTTAGGACCTCAGAAGGCATCTGATACAGGATGCTAACATAGGAACCTCTTCTATAACAGGCAAGTGCCTTGCCCTCTCTGAGCCTCAGTTTCCCTATATGACTGGATGGCCTGCATTGTGAATTGACACACAAAGGATGCCCAGAAAGGAGCCATGAGATGAAGTTGAGGTCAGGGTGTCCCTACAAACAGCATAATAGTGTAGAGGCCCTGAGGTAGCTTCCTCCTGACAGTAGAAGGAGAGAGCATAAGCCAGTTTCTAGTGACAGGGAAGCTAACCAGGTGGCCAGTTTAAGAGACCAAATGGCTTATGGGGGATACTTCAGGTGTGAGGGCTTCACTCACCCCTTCATAAAACCCTTTCCTTAAGGTGGCCGGAGAGATTCTCTGCAACCAAAAGAACTTAGTGAGAATTGTCTCCAGTGGCCAGCCTCTGCTGGAATGCCTCCAGGGATGTGGCCTCATTATCTCCAGGTGAAGCCACCCCATTGTTGGTTTCAAACTGTTAAAACTTTCTTCCCTATGTAATGCCAAAATTTTCCTGGTACTTTCTTCCTATAATCTCAACACCTCCTTTTAAGGCTACACAATTCTCAGTCAGACCAGTCTAATACCAGGTATATACATGCTTATTTATCCTTTGTCATTCATCCATTCCTACCTGGAATACTCTTTCTTCTCCCCTCTCTAAGTCACAGTAACCCTTTCAGGGCCCAATACAATAATAAAAACCACAACTTCAACGATAACAGCAGAAATAGTAGTTACCATTTGTATATTATTTACTATTTGCCAATTTCTTTCTAAATGTTTTATATACATTAATTCATGTACACATCATAATAATGCTAACATAATATAATTCACTACATTACAGCCATGTAGCAGTAAGTGACAGAGCTGGGACTCAAACCCAGGCCTGCCTAACTCCACAGCCCTTGCTCCAGACCTTTGCACTACACCCTACAAGTCAAGCCCTCAGCCCCGACACCTGCTCAGATCTCATTAACGGTCTTCAAACCTGAAGACCTTCATCCTGACTTAGAACACCATTTCTCAAAGTTATTAAGATACAGTAAGAAATACATTTTATACTGAGATTTTGTACACATACATCTACATATATAACTGAAATAAATTTTATGAAACAATTTACTCTTACATGTACTCATATATTTTCAGTTCAATTTTATATTATTCTACTCAATTTCTTTTTTTAAATGCTCATCACGATCTCCTGAAATTAATTTTAGCACTAATTCATTAATGAATCAAGACATGAAGTCTGAAATGAGTACTTCATTGCAATTTGCTCATATTGCTTGGCACTGTCTCTCCCTATTGGATTGGGTCTTAAACTTCTATAACTCCCACCATGTATCTCACAGGTGTTCAACACGTGCTTGCCTGGTTTTCACCATGACATCATTACTTACATCTGCATTGCACTGAGAGGTACAAGCCATTGCTGCGTATAGCAACTTTATTTATGTCCCTAAAAGCCCAGTGAGGTGGGTTCCTCATAGATTAATTACTACTTCCATTTGGCCCATGAGAAACAACCCAATCAAAGAGGTTGTATGACTTGGGCAAAGTCACAAAGCTAATAAATGGCAGTACCAGGGCTTACCCTCTGCCACGGTGACTCAAGCACTGCTTCTGACTCCCCTGGGAAGGCTGTGGGGAAATCAAGACCCTTCTAAAGATGCTGGCATGGGGCTCTATCTCTGGCCCCCAAACCCTTAGAGACAGTCTAATCCCCTCCTCCAGGGTTCTGACTATCCTGGTGAGTGATCTGCCCACACCTAGCAATGCTTGAGAAGGCCAATATGCTGAATGAGCACAGCTTGCAAGCACAACCTCAGCTGGAGACAGCAAGCATGGACAATGTACCATTTGCCAGCTGCACTCTCCAGAAGGACAGCAGCACAGAGGAGACAAAGGTGGGAAGGCAGGGAGCCCCTGATTCCAGATTCTGTCTGACTTTCAGGCTGAGCTAGGCTTAGCTGTATTATGTCATGCCATGGCCCCCTCCATGCTCTGTAGACTCCCAGTTCCCTAGCCTCCCCAAACCCAGAAACTGGGGGCTTCCAAGAGCTCAAAAGGCCAAGACCATTTCCCAAGGTTACTGAGACCACAGGTTAGGGCTCTCTCTCCTTTGTCCTTCTAGCTATCCGCTTTCTGCCCAAGCACACCTCAGTCCCTCTGGTTGGCAGACTCAGTCAGGTATGGTCCCCGACCCTATATCCCCTTTTTGCGATGATAGAAGATAAATCTTGGTCCCAAGGAACCAGTCTAAGCCATTCCTCCAAGTTTCACTCTTCAAACCACCCCAAAGGAAGAAAAACACAGCCCCAGCAGAAAGCCCACAGTCATAGACCACAAGATAGATCCTCCTCATCTCAACCACCGGGAAGGCCAGGTGGTACCGGTATGGAGGACAGTGAACAGAGTGGGGAACTCAAAGCCTACCAACCTAGGTTTCCATTCCAGATCTTCCACCTGGGAGGCCATGGGCAAAATACTTGCCCTGCTTAAGTCTCAACATCTTTATCTTTAAGTGGGACCATAACAAACATCTCACATTTTATAGGACTGCAATGAGGAATAAATGTATGTAATGGCCCAGACTGGTGGGTGGCCAGCAAATGGTATTTGCAGCTTTCCTCACACTTTCACACCCATTTTCTCACCTGACTGGTCCATATACATAGCTGCATACACATGTGGCAGGGCAGAATTATCCCCATTTTACCCATGAAACAACTGAGGCCTCAAGACATTAAGTAATTTACTCAATGACCCACAGACTGTAACTCCTGGCTTCTGATCTCAGCTCTACTACTTTATGGTTGTGTCTACGGCCATGCTACCTTGAACTAGCCAGATCCCGTCTGATCTCGGAAGCTAAGCAGGGTCGGGCCTGGTTAGTACTTGGGTGAGAGATCACCTAGGAAGACCAGGTGCTGTAAGCATGCATGCATGCATGCATGCATGCATGCATACATAAATAAAAAAATAAATAAGGAATTGTAAGCTGACAAGGTCCTTGCAATCGGTGAGGTCAACCAAGGGTTGCCTCGCCAAAAAAAAAAAAAAAAGTGTGGAGTCCACTTTATGGTTGTGTGAAAGGGGCAGGCTGTTCCACTCTCTGAGCCTCTAGATCCCCACCTGTAATATGAAGGATAGGCCACCTCTTCAGAGGGCAGGGGTAAAGATCACATGAGGCAGTAGGAGTTGACACATTTCTAGCACTGGCCATGTACTAGCTCTGCCATGCACTACATAGGCACACAATTCTCCAAAGAGGTAGCTTTGCTATCTCCATTTAATAGACAAGAAAACTAAAGCTCAGCATGGGTTAGTAATCTGCCCAAGTTTATATGGCCTGGAAGTGGAAAATGCCATTTGAGCACTAAACTATGCAATAAAGAGAAAGTGCCCCACATGTAACACCGCCTCAATACCTGTCACTTTCCCTTCCCTCTTCTTCACCACCCAGTAGAGAACTACCTCCCTCTGTGCTAAGGGCAGAAGTGAACAACATGAAAATGTGGAAAATTGGGAAGTGGATGTGCAGAGAGAATATGGCCAATCACAGATCCAGGAACAACAGGGTGGGGGAGCTCCCCTCCTCCACTTAGAGCAGGAAAAAGAAGTGAGGATAAATAAAAAGCTGACCTACTTTGCACATTGAGTAACAACTTCTGGAGTTCATTAACCTAAGAGGTAGCAATGACTAAAAGTATAAATAGCTTTTATGCCAGCTCCATAATAACCAATGATAGGAAACTGGAATGCAAGAGATGGTGGGTTGGTGGTGTGCAAATTGCCAACAGTCAAGGCTGGGAGGCCTGTGAGATCACCCAGTGAGTCCACGCCCACTCTCCCCACCCTACCCCAACAGCCAAGGAGGCCTGTAGTCCAGAGGATAAGCGATCTGCCCAAGGTCACACTGTGAGTCAGTGTGGAAAAAGAAAATGGTCAGTAACGGCCTGGCAGCCTCTGGCTTGAAGGTAGGGCCAATATCTAGGTTCCCTATCTGGATAAGAGAGAGTCTGCTTACTTCACTCTCCCTCACACCCAATGCAAGCTAGTTCTGGGCCTGCCTCCTTTTCCCATAAGGAATTCCCTGGCTTTGCTCCTTCCAGCCTTGGGTCAGTGCACAATGGTAAACAGGTTCTCTCCACCCTTCACTGGCCCCGGTGCCCTGGGCCTCTGCCCAGTTCTCCACTCAGCGCAGCTCCACCCCCTGCAAGTCAGAGGGAAGAAATGATTCCTTCAGGCACGGGTCTTGCTGGCTCCAAAAAGCAAGAAATCCCTCCACCCCCACTCCCACTCAGCTAGGGAAAGGCACCAACCGCAGCAGAAACCCCCAGGGCAATTCTCCCTGACAACTGCAAAAAGGCATGGAGACTATTCTGAACAGAAGACATCCCTTCCTCAAGCCCCAACCCCTAACAGGAAAAGTAATGCTTGAAATTCCCGGGCCAGCAACTGGGTCCTCAGATCACAATCTCACTGTGGGTACCCACGGCCACCCTGACTCAAATATGGCCCCCTCACGCATCCTTACCAAATTGCTAGATCTTATTGATACATCTTACCAAATTAGTCTTGACTCACTGCTTACATAAGTCCCACTTCCGCCCGGACTCCTTCGAGGCTCCCTACTGCCCTCCTTGTCCAACAGAAACCTCAGGCCCTCCTATTCCCCCTAAACAGCCCTCTTTTTCCCCTAGCCCTTTCTCTAGGAGGCCCTCTTTCTGCACTGCCTTCCCTCACTCCTACCCCCACTCTTACTCAGTCCCACTCATCTTCTCAGGCCTCATTCAGAACTCCCTCTCATCTCTACAAAGCCTTTCCTAACTACTCCAGGGACAGAACACAATCAGCACCTCATTATATTCCATACACATCTCTCTAGAGTCTGTGTTCCAGACTCTGAATCTACAAAAATGAAAATATACAGCCCCTGTCCTTGAGGAGGTCAATCTGGCGAGACAGAAGGGTAAGTAAATAACTAGCATACATAGAAATGCTATCACAAAAGCATGTAGAAGGTTCTAGGAGACTGCAAGAAGCCCCTAGGGTGGGGGTGGGGGTATTTAGGGAAAGCTTTAAAGGGGAGCTGACTTTTGAGATGGTCCTTTGAAGGGTGATAGGAAGCTGCCAGGGTAAGGAAGGAGAAAGGACACACCAGGTGGAAGACCCAGTATGAGTAAGCACAAGTTAATAGAAAAGGGCCTGACTTGTTAGAGGAATGTGAGCAGTCCAGTGGAGCCAGTAAGGCTTCTCTACCTGACTGTCTGCTCTGCTGAGGCAGCAATCCACAAGGTCATTCCTGGAGGGCAGAGGCTCTGCCTGTCTCATTCTCTGCAGTGTGTCCTGGCCCTAGAACAGAGCCTGGAACCTAGCTGGTGCTCAATAAACGTGTATTGCCTACTTCATTAGCTTTGTGACCCTGACTCAGGTACTCTGAGTTTCAATTTTCTCCTCAGGGAGATGGGAATTCTGTCCTCTACCTTAAGATCAGGTGGGCAAGTCTACAGCCATGCCACTCTGAACAAGCCCAATCCTGTCTGATCTCAGAAGCTAAGCAGGGGCGGGCCTGGTTAGTACTTGGATGGGAGACTACCTAGGAAGACCAGGTGCTGTAGGCATAAAAAATAAAAAATAAGGGATTGTAAGCTGACAAAGTCTTTGTAATCTATGAGGTCAACCAAGGGTTGCCTCGCCTAAAAGAAAAAAAAAGATCAGGTGGCTAAAGCACAGACAATGCTTGATAAAGGGCACTTCCTCTCTGACCTGATACCCACTCTAGATCTTCCAGATCTTCCCTGAAGCCCAGCACAGGGCTGAGGATAGATGTGCTTGATGACGGCCTTTTACAACATTATAATTCTAATATTCAATTAACGTAAACGAATGTCTGTTATAACACTTACCAGGCACTTGCTATGCACCAGACATGGTGCTCAGCACTTAACTTACATTATTCCATTTAATCCTGACAATAGCCCAGGAGATAGGTTCTCTACTTATCTCTCTCTCTACAGATGAAGAAACTCAGGTTTTCAGCAAGCCAGTAAACTATCCAAGGTCTAGGGTGAGCAGAGGACAGTTCTGGGAGGTAAATCCGCCCTGCTCTGCTGCCACTCTGTCACTCATCTCCAGCACTAAGTGCTGTCTACCAGGTTGGGTGGGCACAAGCCTTGATCCCAGGGAGCTTGGAGCTTAGTAGAATCAGAGCCATAAACTGTGTGATGCTTGGCAACTCATTTTACCCTTCTGGGGTTTGGTGTCTGCCTCTGAAAAATGGGGATTACAATGATAACTAAGTCTCACAGAATTAAATGAGGTGATGTCAGTGAAAACCTGGTCCACCATGCAGGCTCTTATGTGAAATGGCATTACCATGTGACTACACTGGAAGGATAGGGGCAGGTCACTCAGAGGCAGGACAGGAAGCCCGGAATGAAAAGTCTACAAAGAACACAGAATGGTGGTGGTAATAAGAAGCAAACTGTGACTCTTTCCCCAAATGACTACCACTACCCAGGAGGGCACAGGTCCCAGGCAGCCCTATGGTTGCATGCTGTGAATTGAATCTTTTAGGAGACCCATCTCTTCTCACTTCTGCTTTATTGTCACAGGCCAAGAAGGAAGATCAAGGCCTTCAGAGTCAGGGTCACCTGAAGACTCTGTTCCAAATGACTCAATGAGGAACTGATAGGGGGATTCCCAAACTGCCCTGGCAGGCCAGAAAGCTCCAGACCACGAGCTGAGTGGTACTGGTTCCTGCCTTCCTCCTAAAGCCTAAGGGTGAGTGGGCAGCAGAGCACATGAGATAATCTGGATCTTCATATCCACGCTCTCTTGTTCTCTTACCATTATGCCAAAGGCCTGAAGTGAACCTCAGAGTATAATTGACACTCAAATTATAATAGCCACCATGTACCATGGAGCCCATACTTTGTGGCAGATACTGTGCTGGGTGCTTTGCCAACATCGCCTGCTTTAATCCTCATAACACCCCCTCTCCCAATGCCACCACCTGGCCCATTTACAAACTCAGAGAGGTCACGTGGCTAGAAAGTGACAGAGCCAGTACTTGAAGCCAGGTCTGCTAGTGTCTTGAACCCAGGCTCCCCCAGGCTAAATTTAGGTTCTCTTTTGTGAAACCAAGACAGGGAAGGAAAGGAAAGCAGCAGCATTCCCCAAAAGTGGCTGACTGGGAAGGATCACTTCTGGACATACAGAGTCCAGGGCCCAGAGAGCACTGAGGAGGAACGAGTGTTCTCCACACTCTGTTCCTAGGCCCCCTCACTACCCATCTGCTTCTGCCTTGTCTTAGGGTACATGGAAGGGCTGTGTGTGAAGAACTGGGACAGAAATTGTGCCATCTATCATAATAACTCAGCAACAAAAACAACTAGAGAAGCTATAGACTATGAGAAGTATAGACATTTGGGGCTGAGCTGAACTCCTAATGCTGGGACAGGGAGGGGGAAGAGAGGGCACACAGGAGCCACTGGCTCTGGTAAATGAAAAATTGGGAAAGAGGAGTCCTAGGTTCCAGGCCCAGTTCCATCACTTGCTCAGCCTCAGTTTCCTTGTCTACAAACAGGGTAAAATAAAACTTACCCTACTGACTTCCCATTGTTCCTGTAAGGATGACTGCAAGGCAATGGGAATGAAAAGACCAAAGAGCTGGACAAATCAAAGTATCCTTTGATTTGATTATACTCTTAAAGACATGAGGGCCACCAATCTTAAACACAGAGAGCAATACTCTCACAAGAGGAATGGAAGCATTGGCCTCTGTAGGTTGCTGTGACAACTCCTTTTACTTGTGTGGTACTTTATAAAGCTTCTCAGAGCACTTTTTGTATGCTCCAAGGTCAGTCTCAGAATGTTAGAAGCAGACCAGCTCTTCAGCATCATCCCATTAAAACTGACTTAGTTTATATCTGAGGGAAACTGAAGTTTGGAAAGATAGATTAAGCAACTTTCTCAAGGTCACACAGCAAGTTAGGGGCCCAGTAAGGCCCAGGACTCAAGTCTTCTGACCCCTGTATTGCAGTCTGCTTACACTATGCTCCTAATCTAGTTATCTCATTTGATCCTCACAATCCTTTCATATGCAGGTCATGCCTTTAACTACTTGTTGAAAGTCTGACTTCCCTGCTAGTAAGTTCTGGGAGGGCAGGACCAGGTCTGTATCCCCTGAGCCTAGCACATGGCTGCACACATAGTAAGTGCTGGATGAAAAACAGGAGCGTTAGCCCCAAGGTCAGGTGAGGGGACATGCCTAAGTCACACACCACAAAAGTCAGTGGTGGAGCTGGCACCCCTGTGCCTGGTTCAGAGCGTTTTCCCACTACTAGCCAAAATCCACATTTCCAGCCAGAATATCTCATCTCTGAGAAACAGTTGGTGGTGCCCCTGGGTGCTGAGGGGTTCACCTTCTCTTAAGTACTGGACTTGCTTCCACCCATCCTAGCTGAGGCACCAGCTCCAGAAACAGAAGACTCAAGCGAGCCCTCAGCTACTATCTGCCTGCCTTGATCAGCTAATGGTATGCCCAAAGCCCCAGCTGCATGCCACCCTAAGGTAGGTTTTCCATGCCCTTAAAACTTACTCCTCTCTCCCTACAGCCTTCCTTGCCATCCAATATGTTTACTGGGCAGAGACCACAAAGCTCAACACCACTCATCCCACCCCACACCCTCCCAATCAGGCCAGCTAACCCGCTGTCCTATTGGAGAAAAACAAAGAACTCCTTGATGTGCCCTGGGCATGCCAGCCATGCCAGACACCTTGGGGAGTCCAGGGCTGTGACAAATCAGAGTCAACAGCAGCTTATTACTTCAGAGGAAGGCCACAGCTGGCCTTCTCTCCTTGTAGCCGGAAGGCACTAGCAAGGGTTCTGTGACAGTCCAGGGCTGCTTTGGCCTGTCCCAAGCCTTCTTAACTCCCCATCAGTCCGCATAGTCAGTCAGGCACCATGCCCTCTTCATAACTCTTCAGACCTCTTCCAGGCCTCTCCATAGCCTTTCTGGGCTATTCCAAACTCTCTCAACTAGTTTCATTGCTTGTGGTCTGGCTCCTCTTTATGCCATCTCCCATTCCAGCACCAGAATGATCTCGACGAAACACAGAAAGTCTGTCTGACATTCAAGGCTAGGCACAGTCTGCCCAACCTACTTTCCTAGTCTACCCTTGCTTTACATCATCCTTCTGCCTCCTGCTCTACTTGTAACCTCTGCATACCACATTTCTCAAACAGCTGGCTTCTGGGAGGACTTTGTACAGGGGTTCCCTCCCATCCAATAGAATGCCTTTCTTTGCTCCTTCTGAGGCCTGGATCAAATGCCACTTGTTTTTTCTGGGCTCCTATAGGTGGAGCTGGCTGCTTCTTACATATATTTCCAAGACAACCACATACCTCAATTATAGCCTTTATTGCTCAACATCATAATGATTTGTGTGTGGTTCTATTTTCCAACAAATCTATGAAACACTGAGGGCAACAAGACACAGATGTCTTGTTTGATTTTGTATCCCTTGTCACAATCACAGGGGCTGGCAGAGTAGGTGCTCAATAAGTGTTTGGTAAATAAGCTTTCTGCTAAGATGGATAAACTGGCAAAAGTAAGCCTTGGCTTTCTCTCCCAGCCTCCTGAGTCTGCTGCCTACTTCCATACCTGAAAATCAGCAAAGAGCTAAACTGTGACAACCTCTGAGAAGCTGAACGGGGCATGGAATGAAGTAAAGTAGGGTGGGATGGAAAAGGGAGAGAAAGATGAAATAAATCTAAAGTTGGCAGCTGCCCTGAAATCCTGGACGGGGGGCTTCTAAGCCAGTGAAGCATCAGAAGCATCAGTTGCTCTGTCAGTGGAGCAGCCAAGACAGTTATCTCCCTGCCAGGGAGGGTCCCTGGGCCTAGGATAGCAGCATATTTGCCAGGGGCAGACAAATCAGCTAAAGGAGGCCTCCTCCTCATCAGATGTGGTGCCGGCAAGATAAAGAAAGTGATCAACTAACGCACTGGCAATGGGTAGATGATGGGAGGGTTCTGCTCTGGTGGGTAATGTATCCTGGCTAAGAGGTTCAATTGGCTTGGAGGACAGGCAGTACCATATAGCTGGAGTAGCAATGGGCTGAGTTAGATCTGGGATCTCCCTCTCCCTAACCTGGTTCCACAGTTAACTAACTGTAAGGCTTCTTCACACCTTGGGTTCCTCACCTGTACACAGAGCAAAATCCCTCCCTTACCTACACAGAAATGCTTCTTCCAAATGGTAGACTGGATATTAAAGTCTGAAAGCCATTATGCAGTATTTTGGGATCAAGAGAAATGCAGTATGGACTCTGACTATGTGAAGGCTAGACCAGGCCTGATCTGGATATGCTTCCAGGGCCTCCCCAAGAATCTTTTTTCACTGAGTCTTCTCTGACTTGGCTGTCCATGGACTTTAACTGTACTGAGACCTGCCTTGCCCTCCACACTACGATAGGGAGGTAGCCAGGTTCCTGCTAACTCCTGTTCTGGGTGTGGAGGCCTCAGGGACTGGTGAGCACCTGGCACATTGCCTATTGCTACCTTAGCAAATCTTAGTCACTGGATTCAGGATTGAAAAACAGGTTCTAGTCCCAGTTCTGCCATTCACTAGCTGGCAAACCTCGGGTACTTCTCCAAACTTCAGAGTGCTCAACTACAGAATGGGGGTAACCACGCCTTTTAGAGTAAAGTGAGAGTTCACCAATGGTTAGGGTTCACTCCTGCCCACAGGGTATGGACCTCACTGACACTCATCATCACAACCAGAGATGAAAAGGAGAAAATGAAACACAGGACCACTAGCTACTCCAGTCTTGAAGAGGAGGAAGAACAGTCATTGGTTACCTACTACATGCCAGGCTCTTTTCAAACATCAGTTCATTTAAATCTCACAATAACCCTGCAAAGTCAGTATTATCATCATAACCATTTCACAGTGAAAAACAGGCTCAGAAAAGTGAAGCAACATGTCCAATGTCACAGGGACAGACTCCAGAGCTTGTGTGAGGAAGAAGCAGAGAGTACCTTCTTTCCTCCACCCCAGTGTAAACAGATTGGGTGGCTGGACCAGAGCCAGCCCTCACTGACCTTCTGGAGGTCCTGTTTCAGACTCAGATGCTGGGAGGACAAAACATCAAGCAGGCCCCACCACCTTATCTCTTTCCCACAGCTTAGGATTTCCTAACAGGCGGACAGACAGGCACCTTCCCAGGGCAGCAGCTGGTAAGCTGGCTCCCTTCTTTACCAAGTCAAGTCTTGTCTGAGGCTCTAGAACATCCCCTGGGCCACCAAACTGGATTTTCTTTTGAAGGTGGAGGAAGGGAAGGAGGAGAGAAAATGGAGGGCCTGTGGTCTAGAGTCACAGACCAGGGCCACACATGTGCAGTTGCCTCCTTCCAGATGGGCCACCCAGGGACCATTCCATTGCCAGCTCCATGCTCTCTTGGGAACTATAATAGTTCAAAAAAAGAGGATGCTCTGAGCAAACTGGAGGAGGTGGTGGGAAGGCAGGGCAGGCTCTGGTCTGCTAGGAGGGCCCTGGCCCTACCCCAACAAAAACTGGCATAGACCAAACTATAAGGATGCCAGTTAAGCCAGTTCTACGATGTCCAAAGTCATAGGCCTGCCATAGTTGGCTAGGAGTAGTGGAGGGCCCAGGGGACAGGGGAACTGTATCAGCAGAAGACAACACTGCTATTCCAGATGTTTCTCCCTGGGCTCAACTCAGATCCCTCTTTCCCCTAACAGGAAGCCAACACCCACAAGATCCCAGAGAGCATAGCTCCTCACCTCATGTGGCCTGTTGCACTGAGCAGACTGAAGCTAGGTGGGAAGCTCCAGGCTCAGGAGGCTAGTCCTGGCAATTACATGGGAAAAGGAAAGGGAGGTCAGGGACCCACCTCTCTCAGGCCATCTCCTTCAGGCCAGGAGACTTGGTATCTAATTGATATCCTTCTTTCCCTTCCTGACTAATTCCTCTATGCTACGGAAGGGACCTTCCTCAAACAGATTTGCTCTTCCTACCCCCAAAGTGATAGGAATGGTAACATCACTCCTCATACCCTTCCCTGCTGGACTCCTAGCCCTCACTTTTCTCCTCCTCTGATCTTTCCTGGGCTTCAACAACCAGCTCATTTCCCAGCCAAGCCAAAAGAATTAATGTTGCCAGCACCGCTGTCTGTGCCCATGCCACCTACAGGGCCCTTCACTGGCTGGCTGCTTTCTTGCCTTTTCTCACTTACTGGCTACTGCTCAACAGCAGGTAGCAACCATCTCAGTCCTATCAAATGTTCTCTGCAGAGCAGGCCCAAAAGACAGACAAAGTGAAGAAGTAGAAAGGGCCTAGGGCTGGGAATCAAGAGTTCTGGGTTCAATTCCTGACACTGCTCCTAAAAGACTAAAGTGGTAAGTTTAATCACTTCTCTCAGGTCTCGGTTTACCTATCTGTAAGATGATGGCCATCTTCTCTAAGGTCACATTCAGCTTTCTGACTTGAAATGTCTGTCAGTAAATGTCATTCAGTAAGTAAGTATTAACTGAGCATTTACTTTGATGCAGGTCTGAGAAGAAAAGGTGAAAAGTCTGGTTCAGCCCTGAAGTTCATCAGTCTAATGAACTGGTAATGACAATACACTTTTACTTTTGCTGGGCTGTCCTTGTGAGCCTCTTACACTGCTGAAGGAGTCAAAAATGCTGAGCTAAGCCAGGAAAGGTGAGGTAGGCAGGTTCCTGCTAGGAACCTTTTGTCCTCCTGTCTGGCACCTAATTTTCTGCTGGGACCATAGGCCATATTAAGTAATAGATGGTGAAGGCAGTGAAAACTGTTCTGACCTGGGAGTCAGAAACCCTGGGTTCAAGTCTTTATTCTGCTGGACCATGCTTAGCCTGTTGTGTGACATTAAACAAGTTATTCTCCTCTCTGGGCTTCAGTTTCCTCATGCCAGACACTGAACAGTCACCTGAGTAGGTAGCCTCTGACCTGCTTTCTTCCCCATCTCCCCAGCTCTCAGCAACTGCCAAAACTGACTGTCTTGGACAACCTTTGGCCCAGGATGGCTGAAATGGACCTTTAATCTAGAGCCAGAGTCCTCACCATCTCTACTGCAGCCATCAGTGCTAATGTTTCACTTTCTGGGATAGCACATGGACTCCTAGCTGTCAACCACGAGACTGGGTTCAGGGCGGTCACCCTGAAACTTCCCATAACTTCCCCTCCTATAGCTGTGGGCAGGGACTTACTTTTGGCTTTTTTGGAACCACAATATAAACTAAGTAGGGAACATCAAAGCTTTCTGACACCAGAGATTTTTAGGTTGACCAATAGGGTCAAGAAAGTGAGGCATGGAAAGAGAAGGGAAACTGGGATCCCACTTCATCTCCAGACACCAGTGATGCAGAGGGTGTCTGCAAAGCCCGGGTTTGTGGTTAGGGGGTAGAGAAGACAGATGTCTGGCAGCCTGGCTGGGGACTACAGCCAAAGGGAGGTGCTCCCACTGGGGCTCTCTGTCCACAAATACCAGAGGTATGCCCTCATTTTTCTCCTCAATTTTCAAACCCTTAGAAAGAAAAGAAATGAAGCTAACATTTTCAGGGCCACTACATGCCAGGCACTATGCAAGGCAGTTTTGCATACCTGATCTCGTTTAATCCCCACAGTAATCTTGGAAGTAGGTGTTGCCCTTTACTGTGAATAAACAAAGATTCTGGATCTTGCCCAGGGTCACGCAGCCAGCGAGTGTGAGTTCTTCCTAAGTCTGGCCTTTTCTCACTATATCACACTGCTCTATACCCTGAAATCTGGTTAACTGTCAGATAAACATGTAGTGGGAATTCTTATCTCCTAGAATTCACCAGCAAATCTGAGCTCACTGTTCCAAGAACCCACAAATGCAACTGTGAACTCCTTTCCCACTTCTTAAGACCCTATCTCTTCTAGGGCCCTAGTCTCTGATGAGTGCTCTTCAATTAAAAAATATACCTTAAAACTACTTTGGGTTCTGACAAGCTAATCCCTAGGGAACTGTGACAAAGTATTGAGTAGGGATGAGGGATCAGAATAAGAGGTACTCTCTGAGTCCTGGACTGGCCTAGGCTTAGCCTGCCGTGAGCAAGTGGGGAGAGGATGGAGGAGACAAATCCAGTGGATAGGAGAAAGAGAACTCTCCTTAGGCAAAAGACCTACATTTCTCCAGAGGAGGAGGAGGTAAATACGAGTCTTTGGGACTGAGGAAAATCCCGGAAGTGACCTTGATGGGGCTGCCTGTGTGGCTGGGATTCTTACACTTCATAAGTCACAAGAGAGGCTGGAAGACCCTTGGACGGTCACAACTGGTCAGAGAAAGGGAGGAAGGACCTTCTGGAGTAAGGTTATGGTTGAGTCCTGTGGGATCCCACAGGTGATTGTGTGGGCCTAACTCTGTTGAAGGGGAGGCACCTCACTAGGGAGGATGCTAAGTTCTGTGCAGAACACTGGTCTCATGTGACAGGACAGCTGGGGTGGGAGTAAGGTCTGCAGTCCATCTTTCCTAAGGGGACTACTAGCCCATATATATGATCTCTGTGAGGACTGGCCTCAGGGGGTTCTTAGGGACCAAGTGTGGCTGCCCAGTTTACCCAGCTTGGAGGGAAAGTGCTACTCTACTGCCTCACATTTCTCTGCCTGCCAGATGGGTGCCTACATGCTCTGGGGGGAAGGATTTGGATCCTGCTGTCTCCCTGCCTGGCTCCCCCTCCCCATTCAGTGTTTTGGAAGGAGGTGCATGTTTCCGTAGCATACTGGGAGACAGCAGATAGTCTGCCCTGAAGGTGAGTCACTGTCACCCTGTGGGTACTGAGAAGGGGGAGTGTCTGCCCACCTGTTGCCAGTGACAGGGAGAAATCTGTCACCGAGGTGGGAGAGAAGCACTCTCTGACCCTTCTATGAGGAGAAAGGACTGTCTGTCCCAGGTTGGGACTGTCTGTACCTTTGACAACCAATGTCAGTCCATCCAGAGGTCTATGTGTCTTGAGGTAAGGGTCAGTCTGTCCTGGAGTGGGATGGAGGCATGATAGTCTGTCCCTTTGAAGTCTGTCTAAGGTGCCACCTGGTGTGGGGGTAGTGGGGTGGTAATACAAGGGTGTCTGTGAGTCTTAAGGGGGCGGTATAGAGAATATCTGCCTGTTGGGGGAGGGGCAGCCATCTGTGAGCCTGTCAGAGGTGGCAAAGTCAATCAGCTCTAAGGCCGTGTGGCAGCAGTGATGTTGGGACAAGTGTCTTTCCCACAGTTGGGAGGAGGGCACTATCGGCTCTTCCTGGCGGGTGGGTCGGTCTGTCTGTATGGTGGGCAGGGGAAGTGGGGTTGGCCTGTCTGCCCCCCAGTCGGAAGTGGGCTCTCGGGTCAGTCAGCTTGAGGGGGAAGTGGGGGTGGGGCAGGGGAGAGAAGGAATCGGCTGTCCCTGGGTGGGCTGGGGGTATGTCGGTCCTTCCTGAGGGAGCTCTGTTCCCATCGAGCCCCCACCCCTGCGGGTCCCGCGCTCTGCCCCAGCCCCTGGCCCAGTGCCTCGGCGCTACTCACGCGCCCTCGGCGCCCTGCGAGCCCACGATGAAGCCGAACTTGTCGATACGGCGCTCGGCAAAGCCGTTGGCCTCTGAGTCGGAGCCGAGAGAGCTGAGCTCGTCGGCTGTTGCGGCGTCGGGGCCCGGGGCCAGGCTTTCTCGGGTCCCAGAAAGGCTGCCCCCGGCCGCGGGCGCGCGTGGCCCGTTCTCTCCAGGGCTCTTCGCCATCCCGGCCGCGCCCGCCGCCTCAGCCTCAGCGGCCACCTCAGCCACCTCAGCCTCCTCAGCCACCCAGCCACCGCCGACGCCCCGCCCACGCACCGCGCCCATTGGCCGCTGCAAAGTCAGGGGCGGGGCCCCAGGCCGTCCCGGGAGTTTCCCCCCCACGCCCAATGAGCGCCGCGGACCCTGGGGCCCGCCCACCTCCCCCAGGATGGCGCCAACCGGCCCGACGTGAGGGGGCGGGGCAGCCGTCACCCGGAGCCCTCCCCCGCCTCCCGGGCTGCCAATCACAAGAGCTCACCTGAAAGAGCTCTGGCTTTTCCGGGTTGGCTCGAGCCCGGCCTGTCACTTGCAGCGCCAAGCAGGCAAGGGAGGGGGGCGTCCACCAAGGATTCTGCATCTTTCTCCTGATCCCCTGCTCCTCTTGAGACCCCAAGGACGTTGGTGGGAATTATTTCATCCATTCATTTATGAGGAGCTCTAAGGAGACTCAGGATGGTTCCGGGACTCGCCCAGGCATACAGCGGCTTAAAGACCCAGGCTGGGTTAGAAGTTCAGCCGCCCCTTCCCCTGCTTACTGCTTCTGGGGCCTTAAGTTAGCTCGAGGGAGTAATTAATAAGAATAACAACCAACGTTTATTGAGCCATGCACTGCCTCAAGTTCCACCTATTTTCTCTTATTTTTTTTGTCCCCAATAGCTTTGAGATATATAATCAACATAACAGAAAAATCACCCATTTAAAGTGTATAATTCAATTATTTTAAGCATAGAGTTGTACAACTATCACCATAATCTCATTTTGGAACATTTTCATCACCCCAGAAAGAAATTCCTATCCATCAGCTGTCACTCACCAACCTTCCTCCCCAGGGCCTAGCAACCACTAATCTGCTTTCTGTCTCTGTAGATTTGCCTTTTCTGAAACCACATAAATGGAATCATATAATACGTGTGTTTGTGTATCTAGCTTATTTCATTTAGCATAGTGTTTTCAAGGTTCATTCATGTTGTAGCATGTATCAATACTTCATTCCTTTTTATTGCTGAATAATATTCCATTTTATGGATAGGCCACATTTTGTTTACCCATTTGTCAGTGATGGTTATTTGTGTTGTTTCCACTTTGCAGCTATTTTGAATAATGCTGCTATGAACATTCAGGTACAAGCTCTTATGTGAACATATATTTTTCGTCTCTCTTGGGTAAATACCTAGGAGTGGGAATTTCCAGGTCACTTGGTAACTCTGTTAAAGCCTTTTGAGGAACTGGCAAGCTGTTTTCCAAACTGGTCACACCATCTCTTATAATCTTTTAGCAATAAGATAGATACTATTATTAATTCCCTTTTATAGTTAAGGAAACTGAGGTGCAGGGAAGTGAAGTTAGCTGCATAGAGTCCCTGAACCAGCTTGTAGCAGAGCTAGAATGTGAACCTAGCTCTTATCAACAGCTTATATTGGGAGGCATGGGCCAATTGTATCTACATAGACTTAGCTCCCAGCAGCCTACTTCTGACCCCAGAGATTGTCAACACTTGAAGACATAACAATAGCTCCTCACTTAAGTCTAATACTTTACAATTTATAAGTCACAACCATGTTGTCATTTGACATTCTCCTATAGACCTGTGGGGGAGACAGGACCAGAGAGGGGAAGGGACTGAAAGAGCCAGGCCTGAGCTGCAGGGCCTGGCACAGGATGCTAATGGGCCCAAAGCAAGCTCCAAGTAAAGAAGAGGTTTCAGTGATTTCAGCAACAGCCATTTCCTTGATGCCATGTGGCCCAGACATTCTTGAAGACTTCACTATGTAATATTTACATTCCATAGGCTTCTGTTTTTCCATAAACAGGGCAATGAAATACATGGGAGTGGGCACAGGCTATTTTGGTCTTAAACTCTCAGTCTAGAAGGATGTTTTCTCCTTTCCAGTGGCACTAGACAGAGTGATGGGCTCTTAGTCCCATTTCCTAGGAGGGACAGAGTGGGCCTCATATTGAGATGTAGGCCTATCCCAAGAAAGGGAGCCAGACACACCTGGAACAGATATGAAGCCCCAAAATCTGGCAGTATCAACATCTTCGACTCCATAATTCTGGTCCTAGAGTCATAACCCAAACACATTCAGCTCTGTAAGAGCACATATACATTGATGTTCACCTACAAATAGGGGTGTTTGGAGGGGGGGAGTGAGGTTGGGGGCAGGTTAGAGGACAGAAATCCCATCTTTTTGGGGGAGACTGGATAGATATTTCTGGGAATTAAGGCCTTGATTCCCCTTCTATTCTATTTTTTTTTTTTTTTTTTTTTACAAAAGACTACCTAGGATTCAAATCTCTGCTCTGTCGCTGCGTGACTTTGAACGAATCACTTTTCTCTGAGCTCATTTCTTCATCTGCAAAATGGAAATACTGAAAAAATACCTCCTTGGAGGAATTGTTCTGAGACTTCAGTGTGATAATATGGGCTAAGCATCTAACACATGGAGATACCCAGTAAATGGAAGCCAGGAGTAGTGGCATTTGTAGTTTGCAAAGCGATTGCAAATTCATTACTGTCTTATGTGTTTCCCACAACAGCCTGTGGCTGCAGCAGTGAAGTTTACCTAATTTAACCAATGGCACATGGCTTGGAAGTCGTTTCATGGCTGCGCCCCTCTGAAGCCTCCAGAACACAGTAGACACTTGATAAATGTTAGGTTTCTTTACTTCAAACTCCAAAGATCTTTACCTTATTTGATATTACTCTAGTGAACAAAAGAGATGAAGTCCTGGCCCATGGGAGAACATGAACAAGCACAGAACATTCGTAAGGTAATGTGAAAAGGAAAATAAAGTAGGGCAAGGTATAGAGAATGCTGGGGGCAAAGGTATGGCTTGGGAGAGGAGTAGATGGAAATGAAGAAGGCTCTCTGTGGGGCCCTGGGAGAATAGTGTGCAGGAAGCAGGGCAGCAAGTGCAAAGCCCTTGAGAGAAGGAGGCTCAGATGATGGTATGGGTAAACTGGTGTGAGAAAGTAGGAGCAAATAAATGAATGATTCAAAGGAATGCCCTGCAGAATCATATGGCTCAACAAAATGAGAGGCCTTTGGCAATGCCGTAAAACATTCTCATAGACTGCTGTAGATATTCTTTTGAGGATGAGAGATGCTTGGCTAGGGCTACAAGAATATATATTGATAACTTGGAGTCTCATCACTGGGGTCATTCCTGCAAGTTTAGCTTGAGATGCTCACACGGGCCCCTGGCATGTGGAGCTCGCATATGCTCAGGAAACCTGTCAGCAATGGCCACAAGCAGATAGCTAGAAATCATAGCCTTTATTTGTAATGAGATCAGTGGTTCAAAGTGGACAGCTGGTACCCAGCAGTCTATGATGAGTAGGCAAACTATAAAGCTTCTTTATTCCTACACTGACAATAACAGTTAAGAAGCTTTTGGTCCAAGTGGCGGAGAACACAACTCAAATGGGCTTAACTCAAAACTGTCTTTAGTGGGTCCCATACCTTAAAAATATTCAACGGTATATAAGCTTCAGAAGCAGTTTGATCCAGAGGTTATCACCAGGGATATCAACCTCATTTTCCTTTTTACTCCTTTTCTCTTTGTCCCTCTTCCTGTGGTTGCCGCATCCTCAAGCTACAGCCACTCATGGCAGCAGCTCCAGGCTCACTCACATCCTTCCTCCACACATCCATACAACAAATGACTCTTCTGGTAGCTTCTGCTCAATGGGGAGGAGGCTGCATTCCTTCCTCTATCACCTGTTCATACAACACGTCTATTCCTAATCTAATCACAACCACTGGTTGGGGCGGGGGGTGGCATGTTAGGGAACACTGACTGGCTTAACTGAACTCAGCTTAGAAAGATAGTACCTTCTCTGTAATGATAAGGAATAGAAATGTATTTTGTCTTGTTTCATGGATTGTATGGCTCAGGGGTACCTAGAATTTTTTTTTTTTTTATTAAATATAACAATGTAGAATAGAGCAAATTCCCAAATCAGATAGTTAATAATCTAACTTCAAGATCTTACATTTTACTTTCATTTCTAAAAAGTAAACTTCTAAAAATCTTATTAGTATGTATACTCCTAGATATGAGCTATATTGTACTTTTTTGATTTTTGAATTACAGGGATAGATGAAATAGTACATATAAAGATTGCTATAATTATAGTACACCACACATTTCAAGTATATAGCATAACGACCTAATGTAATCTTCATATATATTCTCTAATACAACATATAATTTTATTGTATTTTATTGCAATGGGTCTAATCATTAGTGACCTCCTCTGGGCTACATGACAAGTGCTCATTTCAAGAACTGAAATTGAAATTCTTTAATGTCTACAATCCCTGGAACTCATTTTGAGCAAGTCTTTAAAATTACAGTGATTCTGAAAGCATCAACTTATGCCCAATTTTCCCAGCAGTGCCACAACAGGAACAATTCTCCCTATTTCACATTCTGGTCTGGTGAAACGGTGAGGACTGTGTGGCCACCAGGAACAGAAGAGTTGCTTTGGCCTTCCAGAGCCCTCACTGGCTATGTAACCTTGGGAATCCACCTCATCGAAACAATAGGGTAGATAATCCTCAGAGGATTGCAGTGAGAATGAGAAAAGCTGTGCAAAATGCTGCCTACATGCTGCAAACCCTAAGAAATGCATGCAGAGTGCTGTGCTGCAAGCTGGGCCTGTGGCCACTGACAGTCACAAGGCCATCTTGTGGTCAATGGGCCTTCTGCGACTGAGTGAGCCAGGACAGATGTTCATTCAAGAGCTCCGGGAAACTGGGTTCGGGCCCCAGAAGGCTGCTCAAAGGACCCATTCACTCACATTCCACCCAGCAGCATTCTTGGCCTCCAGTCACAACCTCAGTCACAGAGGGCTTGTAGGATCTGCCAGTGCTCTGTCCCCACCTCCAGAACCAATCCCAGGAAGAAAGAAGAGCTAGGAGTGTAGGTCTAGCCCAGGTCTCCTGACCCCTTCCCTCTTGGAGCAAGATCCAGATGGTGTTCAGAGGGATTTTTGGTGTTGCACATGGAGAAGCAATTAGCAGTGGGCTTACTTTAGGCACCCAAACCATGGAGACTACTTCAGGAAGGAAAATTTCAGCCCTGGCCCCTGGAGGAAACTTCCAGTAACCAGGTAGAAGGCAAATTTCAAAAAGGGTGAGGAATAACATTCCATAGACCAAGTTAAAAACTTGGTCCAGCAGTTTGTAAAGCAGCCAAACAACTGGCACTATAGAAGGGCCACCTAAGCCCTAGGTCTGGAGTTGCAAGCTCTGAGCTTGGCAGGGGGTGGGGTAGGGTAGGGTGGTAAATAGAATACTGGTTCTGTGACCTCGGGAATGGCCTCACCCCTCTAAACCCTGGAGATGACCTCAGGGGGCAGCTAGTAGGATCAAATGGGAGGAACTGCAAAGAAAAGGCACTAGGTAGTACTCTCAGGAAAAACACACAAGATATCCAGAATGAAATCAGCTTTAGGTTTAAAACCAGAAAACACTTATCAACAGGCTCTCACCTTTCTCCCTCGGATCACCTACAGCAGCATCTACCTCCCTGTGATAGCACAATTCCAAATATAGCAGCCTGTGTCTGGCTCTTACTAGGGGGCAAGAACTGTAATAAGTATTTTGCACACATTCTCTTTTCATTTTCTTATTGTGTGATTGTGGACATGGGACTCACCCTCTCTGTGCCTCAGTATAAAATAGGAATACTCACATCAGAATTATGAGTTAAAACTGACAAAGTGCTTAAGACAATAAAGGTAAATTGGTTAAGCTTTAGTCCTTAGAATAGTTCAAGGCCTTGGCACAATTAAATATTTTAAAAATAAATGCATTTTAAAAAACCCTCATCATGTCCTTGTGCTCACTCAGGGCAAGCCACCTGCCCAAGGTCACAGAGCCAATCAGGTGGTGGATGATTACAGGAAACCTCTACCTTCTTTATGCAGGACCTGCATCCCATCTGTCATTGTTCTGTGGTCCTGGCATGTTGCAGACATCTGTATTAGTCTGTTAAATACACGGGGCTACGCCTTTGGAGAGCCCAAATGTTTTAAAAGGGCAATAAAAATCTATCAAAGAAAGACTCATGAAAGACTTGATGGTATTAAGTAGTTAAAAGCCCAGCATTCTTCAGAGCAGAAGAGGAGCCACAAGGCACTGTGCCATGCTCTCCCTGCCTTGAGTCTGGACAGGGTGCAGGTGGCCGAGGGACAACTCTTAAAGACACTGATTTCACAAGAAAGGTCCAAGAGGTTTATTAGACAGCTCATGGCAAGACACAAAATGATTAATGACGACAGTAAGCATATTCTATCAGCCAAGTGCCACTTTGCACTACAACACTATCTTGCGGGACATCTCTGGATTCACATTTCCTAATGGGCTGCCTGAAGAAATGAATCCCCTCAAATCAAGACCTGAACACAAAGGAATTCTGGACACCACTAGGGAGAAGAGCAGCATAGAAAGCCCTCTTGTCAATGTGAGGAAGGAGTGGGAGGAGGAAACTCTGCTTGACAATATGAATTTCCAAACTTAGTAGGGAAATAAATGTACAAGGCAGGGTCCTCTGGGTCTGAGGGAAGGGGTGGGGGACAGGAGAGGCAAAACGGCAGTGGCTGGAACCTGAGAGGAGGTTTTTCTCTTCTACTTCTTCCTCCCACCTCTCTCCTTGAGAGCCAGGTGGATGACGGCACCATTGGCCATGTTATAGTAAGCCAGTGAATTGGAATCCTTGATGAAGATACCCTGGAAAACAGAAAGTGCGTTAGCAAGGGGCAATATGGCCTCGAGCACACTGTAGTCTCACAACTCCTAATGTCCATTCACATGTACAGGGGCTTGAAGGAAGGCGGGAAACCAGGCACAAGGCAAAACCAAAACTCTCTGGTTCCTCCCAGAATGCTTTGCTTTTCCTTCCTTCCATACCAAGCCATTATCTTCCCTTCTGTCGACTCCTCAAGAAGCTGGCCTTGACCAACTCCACAGAATTGTGCCTCTTAAATCACAAGACCTTTAGAGATCAACTAGTCCTACAGCTTTATCTACAGAGCAAGAAACTGAGGCCCAGAGTAGGAATTTGTCAACATCCAAAATGGGAGAACACAGCAGCCCCGTGTGACCTCAGCACCAGGCTTAGCTGGACTATCACCTCCGTGTCCTTGCACAAAGCCAGGTTACCTGAGACCACACTGGCTGGGATGGCCACTCCACTGAGCCAGAAAACCACCAGAGCACCCTCAAGTCTTGTACCTAAATATCTACCCCCATCGCTGAGGCAGAGGGTTTTCTGGACTCCACACAAGACTGCACTGTGACCCTGCCAGAGCCTTGTCCTTTCAAGTTAACCTGCCCTGGCACTTCCAGCCGGCATCGTCACTTCTAGGATGGACTCAGATGGCCACACCCAGATGTCTCCCCACTCCTTTCGTTCCACAGGGGATTTAGCTTCTGGGACAGCAGAGGTGTTGGGACCCAAGAAGGCAGGGCCAGACAACCAACTTACCTCATACTGTAGCTTCTGTTTACCTGCAGGCATGCCTGTGGCTTCGTGAATCTTCACCTTGATGACAGAGACCTGTGGGACCAAGGAAGGAGAGGTCACTCACCCCCTTACTAAAGTCAGCTGGAGGAAGCTGCCCCCAAACCCTTGCTTCCCCTGGAGCAACTCGTACCTGGTCTGTGAGTGGGAGGGTGAAGACCAGCACCTGTCCGTTCAGTTTCCATTCTGTCTTATCCTGCATATTGGGCACTTGGACTTTGATGGACACTGGACCCTGCAGGACAGGAAGTGGCCATTATGCTGTGGAGCCATGAGCAAATAAGGAACTATGCTCTCTTATTCGTGGACCAGTCTAGACAATGTCACCTCTCCATCTGGACTTCTGATGATGCCACTTGTGACATGACACAAATCACTCTTTTCAAAATATGGTTTCTTTTCTTTAAAACAATCTCTGTCCTGCTTCCTGGTAACATGAAAATGCTCTATGAACCTCAAGAAGTACCACAGGAGGAAAGAATATGAACTGTGAGTGCAGAAGATCTGGGTTCTCAACTCAGTTTCCCTGATAATTAGGTCTCTCTGAGCCTCAACACCATGTCTATAAAGCAGGTGATCACAACCGCTGCATGGTACTAAATGGACAAGACCCATAAAACATGTAGCTCTACCCTGGCACTTGAGTACTTAAGAGATGAGAAACACTATCAGAAAGAAAGGAAAAAAAAAAAAAAGATTTGGTCAAATTCATTGGGAGAATGGGGCTGGAACTGTTTCTGCTTCCTCACTGGAGCCTAACAGCTTCCCTAGGGACCAGCAGTGCCAAGATTCCAACCTCTCCTTATTTCTAGCACCCCAAAAGGATCCTCAGAACAGGCAGATATCCTAAGGGCTGAAACTGGAGAAGGCCATAAAGAAATTAAGAACTGCACCCAGGCTTTTCTTCAGGGCCCCTTTCATATTTGAGTCCTACTGCCTGTGCAGCTGGGTCTCCCTGTTTGCCTCTACAATAGTTAACACCTAGAGACCACTGACACTGTCTGATCCTCTGACTGCTGACCCCACAACTAGTGTGTGCTCAGAAGCTCTCACAGGCCTCCAATGGCTAACCTAGGCCTCGGAAGCCAAAACCATGGGAGCAGAATAGGGTAGGCCAGGGAGTGTGTAACTGGGGCAGGACTGAACACCCTTCTCCACCCACCCACCCCGCCTAGACACCCCAAGCCATAGGCAGCACCCTGGGATCACATACCTTATTTCTGCGAAGGAACTCCTCCTCAGGCATGAGGCTGTCCTCTGTCTTCAGTTTCTTGGAGGCAGGTTCATCTTCCATGGGAGGTGGAGGGTGGACAGGGGGCATTGGAGCTGGAGCTGGGACGGGTGCCACAGGTGGAGCGGGCACAAAGGCTGCAAGGACAGGAGTAAGCAGCTGTGTGAGTTGAGGGAAGGGGCCTAGGACTCAGGGCTGGTAAGAAGTGAGAGTGGAGACTGCAAAGACTTCCTGTTTCTCCCAGTCAGAGGTGTGAAGGGCCACTCCTTGCTGAGTCTGGCAGCCAGCTGGCTCCCTGGCAAGGGGACCTGGGAGGCTGCCTAGACTGGGCAGCAGGGGACTAGAGGGGTTGGACTGATGGATAGAGTGGGTGCCTGCTGACAGGGAGCACTGTCAGGTCTATGTGCCTGTCTGAGGCTTGACCCCTCTGGGTATACAAACCCCAGCTCTGCCACCATCACCCTATCTCCCCCAAGAGCCACAGCTCCCCAGCTCAGGGCTCTTTCACGCAGGGAAGCCATGGCTCTCCTCTAGTCCCCCAGCTAGAACAGCTAGCACTACCGTCAGCTACTGCTCTGCTCACAGTGCTTGGCCTATAGCCCTGACCCAATGGCCTGGAAATCAACGTGAAACACTGACCTGTTGGCACAATCATGGGGGGTGGGCGGGGTGCCATGATAGGAGGGGCTGAGGGAGGCATAGGCACCACGTTGATCCTGGGTGCATGGATGATAGGCGGCATGGGGGCGATCACAGAGCCTGGGGGCAGTCGAACAACTGATGCCATTGGGGGCCGGGGCATGACGGGTACTGCAGACACAACTGTGGTACGGACAGGGGGCGGCATCTGTGGGGGAGAAAGGACCCATAGGTCACAGGAAGCGAAGGCTAGATTCCCAGAGCACACACAGCTGGCAACTGGTCACTTGCAGCCTTTAAGGATGAGTCTAGACATCTCTGACTTAGCACCCTGGGGCTGAGACTGCAGCCTCACCTCAGGCTGATAGGAACTACACTGGGAAAGGCCCATGGCGACACTCTTTCTACTTGGGACTCAACCAGCTGCTCATGGCAGACACTGAGAGAGCCACTAAAGAGGATGACCTGGACTTAGCCTCCTGGAGACAAGTCAGCAATCCTCAAAGAACCATCAAGTCCTTCGGCCCTTCTCTGCTTCTCACATCTGCCACTTGCTTCCCTCCCTGTTCCAATCTTCCCACACTGATAGAAGTCCAGGCTAGAGGTTCTCACTTCCAATTAAAGTGTTCTTTCTTTCTACCTGAGCCACTCAGCACTCAGACGCTGCTATAAAGTAGTTGCTCTTCTCACTCAATAGTGTGCAACCCCAAGAACAAAGTTCTAAAAGATCATTGACAAGGTGGCTGCTGGCTTACTGCAGGTGGCCGGGGCACTGAGGTGATGGGTGGGGCAGAGCTGGGGATATTGGTGGCTGAAGACGGAGGTGGTGGTTGCTGAGGGATTTCATTGGGCTTGCTGGGGCCGATCTTCTCTTTGGTATCGTCTTCTGGTACCAGGCCCTTGGCCTTGTGGATGGCCTCAATCTGTTCCTGGAGAGTGATATTGGCCTGGGCAGCCTGCTGGGTCCGGGCCATGCTGCCTGAGTGGCCATCCCAGGTCACCTACAAGGGAAGGGAAAACAAAGCCACAGCTTGTCAGGGATCCTAGAACTAAGCCCAATGTGGGAGTCTGAGGTTAGGGAAAACACTAAGATCCACCAAACTGCACCTTCTCCTCTGGCTTCTGGATCTCCTCCTCACCAATCTTCTTGCCGATGGCTGTTTCCTCTACACCGAAGATGTCGGTACGCCGCTCAGCCAACTGTTTCAAGCTGCTCTCGATATCCAGACCTGGACACAGTCACAGAATGGAGACAGGGGACAGAGAGGGAAAATAAAGCAGGTGCCCTACCAAGAAGGCAGCAGCTCTCCTGGTACAAGGTGGAGGCTGGTGCTGTGGGAAGAGGCTGACTCTGGGTCCTAACCTAGCATACCTGTCCTGAGACTGGGGAAAGCTGCCCAATCAGCACTAAATAAGGCTATAAATCAGAGTTTGTCCACTCCTTGCCTTATGAAAGATACTGAGAGGATGGGGTCACATGAGTAAAAAGTAGCAGAGTCCGTACTAAAAGCCTGGTCTCCCACCTCTGGGACAGTTTTCTCCCTATTGGCTGTCACAAGACATCATGTCTCATTTCCAGGTGCTCAGGGTACTCCAGCCATCAGGGCCCTAATTCTAAGATAGTCTCGAGAATGAATATCATTCCCAGCTATAGTCAGATCTTGCTCTACAATGTCCATGGGCACATGCCATCCACGTCAGGTGCCTGCCTGCCTTTGGAAGTGTCCTATGGAGAGTTACTCTGAAAAATTGGGAGTTCTTTTGTAGCAGCACAGGCTGCACCTATCCTCGAAGGCTTTTGTTTACTTCAACTGTTGCTTTCTATGTTTGCTTAAAGCAAGTTGACTGTAGTTTAGAGATTCCCATGGGCCAAAGTGAGTCAGGGCTGAGTCAGAGAAGTGTGGACTGGGTGGGGGAATTCCCACCTCACCTGGAGCATACACCTCATCGTCACTCTGCTTCTCACGGATAGAGCGATCCCGCTGCTCCAGCCAGCGAGGGTCGAGAAGCCCGATGCGCATGTGTTCCTGCATTTTGCTGGCAGGGATCTTCTCCCCCGTAATGGGAGACACAAGATACTCATCTGGAGCAGGGGCTGGAGGCAGGGGCTTAGAAGCTAAAAGGAAACAGAAATGCGTGAGTAAGAACAATGGATGGCAGCCTGGGTTAAGAGGGTGTTGTTTCATGCACATATCATTCATTCAAGACACATCCATTCAGTGCCACACTGCATCTAGTACTATGCAAGTTACCAGGACACCAGAAATGACTAAGCCCTCTTCCCCACTGCAAGGCCTCGGACAGAGGGTTAACAATGCCTTTATAAGACACCTAGAAACATGCCATCCTAGAAACGGAACACGTGAGGGCAGGAAAGCAGGCCCTACCTTTGGGGTCGTAGTCTTTCCGGACAATGACCTGGTCTGGAGTTGGGGGCAGAGGAGGTGGCATGGGTGTCTCTGGGGGTGGGGGCACTTTCTGCCCTTCTTCTTCATCATCTGAACCCTGCAAAGTGAAGCAGTGGCATGACTGAGAGAGGGGCCAAGAAGCCACTTCTCTGCAGCTGAGCCTGGTGGCTCTCAGGGTGGCAAGGAGCCTAGGCTCCTGCCAGCCAGCGTCCATGTGCTAAGCCTCCCCAGGCAGCTGAGGCCAGCAGGCAGCCAGCCAAGCTGCTTCCTCACAGCGTGAATGGGAGCGTTGGGGGCCACGGTGCTAACACTCCGCCCAGGCATTTCCAGCAGCTGGCACCAGGCAGTCCCAAGAGGCCAAAGGCACTTAATATGCTGGGGAGGGGTGCGGGGAGCAACTTGGCGCTCAATGGTAGCTGCTCATGGAGCAATGCTGGGAGGGAGAGAAAAAGTCAATTCCCACAGACATAGGGCCCTTTATTCTCAGGCTACACACAAATTCTTTCCGAGGGGAGGAGAGCAGTTTGGCTCTGGAGCCTCTGCCTGCTCAGAGGGCCAGGCTCAAAGAGGATAGAGGTGGCTGAAAGGAAACACAGGCTACACTCAGAAAAGCTTTGGGAAATGCTGATCATTTGGGCCTAAGCGTTAATGCACCAAAGCTCATGGTGTAGGACTCCCTAACTAAGAGCTAGCATGGGGGTGGTGAGGAGCAGGGCCTCTACAAAGGGGGAAGGTCATAGAACAGGGCCAGGAAAGCTTTCAGATCCTTGCCTATGAATGAATCTTTGTTGCCCAAGCTGGAAAGTGGCTCTGTGCGGCCTGGACAGCTGCTCAGCCAGGACGTCTGATACAAGATCCATGCCTCCTTTCAAGGTTCACAAAGGAGCTGGATATGACTTTGGTGGAGAGCACCCCCATCTCCTTGGGCTCCAGGGGAAAATGGCATACCTCATCCATGTCTTGTACTTGGGTATCCTGGTCCAGCTGGGAAGGAGGCTCCTCTGCTTTCTCCTGCTTCTCGTCTTCTTCATCAGATTCGACCTCCATCTCAACCTCTTCACTCTCCCCAAACTTTTCATAGCGCTCCTGAATGAGGATTCGGGCCCCCAGCTCCTCTGGGGTGGTGGGGGGAGGGAAGTTCCCTGGGAGAAAGTGAGCTAGAGTCAAAGGGTGGCCTCCACAGATGTTCCTTATCAAAGGTCCAACTATCTGCTCTCTTCACACAGTGAGCCCAGGAGTGGAGCTGTCCGATTTCTCTCCTATCTCCAGAGGCCCACCCAGAGTCTTATACAATAAGTATTTGTTGAATTAGGTTTAAATGGTGCAATGCAGTAGAACTGACATCTTCTGGGAGCAGAGATGAAACAGACACTGATAAAGCCCTCTCAGGGATTCTGATGCTCTCTGTATGAGTTGTCCCAGCACGGCTCTGAGCTCCTGGCTCCCTATCTGGAGTCACATACCTACCTTGCTCATTGGGTTGGAAGTCCACTGTTTCCACTACCACAAAATCATGCCAGTCGATCTGCGCATAGGCCACCCGTTCCTTCTCCTTTTCCTCCTCTTCTTTCTTCCTCTCACGCTCCTGGAACTTGGCCCACTCCACTCGGTAACACACCTGAAGGGATGGGAAACAGCATGATGCTGAGCTGAATCAGGGTCTGCTCCCAACGCGGATGTCACCAAAGCCAACATCTCCTTCAGAGCAGGAGGGAAACTTCATGGAGCAAACTATGGTATTTGCATGTGGTTTCAGCCAGACCCAGAATTTGGACAGGATGAACATTCTAAATGCCACAGAAACCTTCTGTCTAGGTCCCAAGGGCAACTGTTTTGTTATAACCTCAGAGATTTCTATTTGAATTAACAAAGGGCTCTGGGTTCAGAGGGTAGCTAACTCCCTCCCGGGAAGTCTGTGTAACAACCAAGTGCCCACAAGAGAAGACTTCATGTGGCCACTCAAAACAGCCAGTACCGATATGCCTCCTGCCTCCTTTCCTCTACTCTAAAAACTTAAGCCCTTGAAAGGCATCTGTCACCAAAAATTCTGTTCAGGAGTGGGTTTCTAGTGACAGTGAAAAAGAAGACCTAGTGAAGCTAGGAGCAAAGCAGAAAGCTGGGGAGCAGAGAGTCCAGGTTTCTTTGACCTTTGTAGCCACAAGGCCTTTCTTCCCACCACTCCTGTGCCTGGAACATAACAAGGTACTGCCTCAGAGACAATTTCCAAATGTGAAACAGAACCTACACAAACTTGCACCATCAGTAACTGGTTATAAGGAACTGGGTTTACCTGGTCCAAAACTTCTCGGGGGTTCTCAGCTTCTTTCTTGAGCTTTGTAAATAAGCCTTTAGGCGGAATCAAGATCTGAAACATGGAAGAATCATTAAAGCAACTGTCAATGCTGTACAACATGGGACAAAAAGGTGGCTTTCCTGGGCCCATGGAAAGGCATAGAAAGGAAAACGTGGGATTCTGGGTCCTAATCCCAGCTACAATTGGCTGTGTCAGGGTTTTCCAACCCCCCAGACCGAGGACCGATACTGGTCTGTGGCCTGTTAGGAACCGGGCCGCCCAGCAGGAGGTGAGCAGCCTGCGAGCAAGCAAAGCTTCATCTGTATTTGCAGCTGCTCCCCATGCTAGCATCACCACCTCAGCTCCACCTCAGATCATTAGGCATTAGATTCTCATAGGAACACCGGTCTTTGGTGCCAAAAAGGTTAGGGACCGCTGAGTGTGACTCTGGACAAGTTACTTAACCTCTGTCATTTGGTTTCCTTCTACGAAAGGGTGACACCACCACTTAAAAGTTGGCACCATCAACTTAAAAGGCTGCTGCAAGGATTAGCAAAAAAGTATGCAAAACCACAGGCAGCTCACCCAGCAGATGGCCAGTATGCAATGGCTGTTTTCAGGGGATGTATCTGCTCCTTCTGTTTTGCACTCTCCCAGGCCTCCCCTGACTATCCTATTTAAGACTGCAGCCCACTGGCCCTACTTCCCTAAATTTCCATCTACTTTTTCTCCATGGTATTTATCACCATCTGATATTCACTGACATTGCATTTGTCTGTCACTCCCTCACTAGACCAGAAACTCCATGAAGACAAGGATTTCTCTCTTTTTTCACTCTATCTCCAGCACCTGGAATAGTGTCTGACACTCAATGTATATTTGCCAAAATAACAAATGCTGGCTTTGTTCAAAACAACCAGTCATTCCAACTGCCCCAACAGTATCTAATAACATTGGCAAAGTGGCTCAGCTCCACCTCATTCTCCCTGTACTTCTACCCCCAGAATCGATCTGCTCCTAGAGTGCCCATGGCTAGAGACAGACACTAGTGCCCTCAAGTTAGAGTACTGAGTATCAACACCTCAGTTCTGAAAGAGAAGGAACAGGCAAGTAACAGAACAAGAAGAAATATGGTGACCTTTAACCCCAAAAGCAATCCAGTGGGAAAATTTAGGGTTCAACTTAAAACTAATACTATGTGATTACAGTAACCCTTTGACCTTCGATGATTAATAGTTCAGCTACTAGCTTCTGGATTTGGTCATTTTATAAATACACATTTTTATAATTCTTTCTACTTATATACTTAGAGTGAATAAAAAGTTACAGGAAAGCATTATGAGTCCTATCAAGTCAGAACTTTAACATATTGTTTCTAGATATCAAGAACAGATGTGCAGACCAGGTCCCTAAAAGGAAGACAATTTCCACATTTGTAGCAAGAAAAATATACCATAGACAAATCTATACCAGTGTACTTTACAATATATTAATGATGATTATTTTAAATACCACTATTAACTTGCCCAGATTCCTGACTGTAGCATAACTAAGATCTTTGGGTCTGAAGTAAAAATGCCAGACTTTAGATCTTTAGCTTTGTGACCCTGGCCAAGTTAACTTCTTTGTGTCTCAGTTTCTTCTTCTATAAAACGAATATAATAACAGTGGCTATCTTATAGGTTATTTGAGATTATATCTGAAGATGCTGCATATGTTAAGTACGTAAATACTGGCTATACTTACTTATGTTAAATTGTTTCCCCAATGTCTATTTAAATGATATTTCTAATGCAAGTACTTTTTAGTAAAAAACAACACAGATTTGGATTAAGTCTCACTGTAGCTACTTAATAGCTAAGTGACTTCACTTCTCTGAGCCTATTTCTGCTTTTGAAAAAGGGAGGGGGGACACTTATGGGTTCTTATGAGGATTAAATTAGGTAATAGGAGATAATTATTAAGGGCTGGCTTCCTTCTCAGGCCCTGTGCTAGGCACCTGAAAATTTAAATGCACTTAAAAGCAGCTAATACTATATGGCCTTGTGACATAGCAGACACTCGCCTAACAGCAGTTATCAATCATGCATTCCATATCTGTTTACAAACAAGACTATGTTGCATTTAAAAGGAAAAACTGAATAGAAATCAAGATTTCACACTGAACTGAAATTTTTAACATCTGCCCAGGGGCTCCACAGAGGGGCACTGTCCTTGCAGACAGTGAGTGGACAGAGTACTTATGGTAAGATGCACTCCTTCCCTGGGCCCAGCACCCCGGCCCCTGCCCTGACCAAGCACCTTGGTATACTGTTCCACCAGCTTCGTGAAATAGTTGAAGAGGCTGTGCTGTGGACGGAGGAAGTCAAACTGGTAGTTGCGCTGCTCTTTCTGCATCAGCTGGGTCAGAAACTGGCGCCCATTCCTGGCCACAAACTGAGCCGTCAGCTTCACCACGTCCAGGTCGAAGGCCGAGATGGAGGGGGGGTCTGCGATGAACTCAAACTCGGGAGGGGGCTCTTTGGGCACGATGGTCTCTTGGATCACCTGGGCTTGGACCTAAGATGTAGAGGCAATATGAGGCAAGAGGCACATGGGTGGACTGGATCTGGTGCGGGGGAGGGAGGGGAGCGCTCTACACTTCTATTAATGATGTGCACACCACTGGTACATGGTGTGAGAGAAATCTAACTCACAAAAGCACCAATTTCTTGGCCAACTGTGTCCTCAACAACCTGAATGGCTTCCAGTGAGAACCATGCCCCTGCTGCTGCCCTGAAATCAAAGGCTGAAACTGGGTGCCAGAAGATCTGACAAGAACATGGCTCACCAAGCCCAATCAACAGGGACAGAGGACACAATAGGCCCTGCATGTATGTGTGCAGAGGACCCAATGGACAAAGGATTTCCATGTTTGTTACCTCACTGGCCTCCACACGAACCATGAGGCAGAGAACAGGTACTGTAAATCCTTATAGATGAGGAAACTGAGGTAGCCTGAGGCCCTAGGAGTAGTAAATTGCAAAGCAAGGTCTCGAAACCTTCAAAATTTACTCCCCACTGTAAAACAAGGACCAGCCTTTGACACCAAGGTTCGAGAGCGAATCAAAGAGAATGAACCACCCGGGTCTACACAGGAGGCAAAATGTGCCAGCCCTTCCTGTCCTCGTTGACAATCCTAATTGTCCCTAGTGCTGGGCCTAGTGCTGAGGGGAGTATTAGGGCAGGCCAGATGTAGAAGCCCTGGGAAGGTGAGACAGAAGAGAAGAATGGTCCAAGAAGGAGCCTACAAGCCATATCACAGCACTGCCCTCACGCTGTGATCAAGGCAAAGAGAAAGGGCTAAGAGCATCTTCAGCTTTGTGACTTTGGGTATATATACTTCCTTGGGCCTCAGATTCCTCATCTGTAAAATGGTCACTTTGCTGGCCTCCTCATAGAGCCCCTATGAGGTGCCAATGAGACTAGGCCCCTAAAGCACTGAGCACAGAGCAGGATAAGCAGTGCTCAGGAAATGACAATTGTCAGCCGGACTTTGCTGTCTAAGTCTCAGCATCTGCCTCTGTAAGATGAGGCTAAAATCTCACATCTTCTCCCTGGGTGGTTGTGTGGTTTGGAGAGCAGAGTTCATTATCCTCCCCTCCCTATCCTGGCCTTCCTCTCAGCCCTGGGGAAGTGAGGGGAAGGACTGGCTCCAACCTTCTGGGGAAGCTGTTGCTGGGTGGCTTGCTGCTGCTGCTGCATGACCTTGGGGATGGCGGCTGAGGGCTCCTGTGCCTTCCCCTCTTTGAACTCGCTGACCTTGTGACGGTAGTAAGCATGGTAAGGGTCATTGGGGTTCAGAAAGTTGAACTTGGGGTTGTTGATTTCGTTCTGTCGTATCCTAGCTTCAAATTCAGGTCCGTTTCTAGAAGGAGGAAAAAAGAATTAACACAGGAATGCTTACAACTGCTGGGACCCAGAACACCGCCCATTCAAGCCCTCTCCTACGTCCCATCCATCAAACTATTCTGTCTCTCAGCACGGCAGAGGTCCTCCTCGAGACGCCTTCAGTGGCCAGTGCCATCCATCTGCTCTCCTTCAGCTTGGCCCAGGCCTCCACTACCACAGGGTCTCCCAGACCTCCATCATTCCCGCACTTCCTCTGCCAGTCTTGCCATTTCCAGAAATCATCTGGACTACTGCTTTTTTCTTTTAATAAAATTTATTTACTTTTAAAAATGTACTTACAAAGGAAGGCATATATTACTACTTCAAATAAAAATCATTATGGCTTTACTAATAAAAGGCAGTCATAAATTTAAACACAATGAAAACGAAGTAATATTGTTAAAGTTTAGCTTGAAGTTTCCTGCAACCAAAGCCAGATCTTTTAATTAAGAAAAGGGATTACTGAGCGCTGGAGAGATGTTAAAGATATACTAGCACTAAACGAAGACTTTGTCCTTTGGTTAATGAGAAGGACTGAAAAAAACCTGAAAATGTGGACAATTAAACTGAATGCTTTATCTAAGTATTGCCTAAAACCACCACATTTACTACTGGGTAAGGCCCACACAGGAAATACTGCTCTCTGTGGGCCTGGACCTGTGCTGTTGAGTAAGGCACATTCAGATGTCAGGGGAGCAGTAAGATTAGCAGGGAGGTCTCCCATCTCTCTCTGTACTTAGGACAGTTTCTCACATATACCCCATGTTCCCAGTTTGAATGCCTTTAAAACCTCAGAATTAATAATAATTAAACAAAAGTCTCTCATAAGGTTTAGGGAACCATGATTTTTTTAAGAGTCCCATTTGTAATATTTCAAGGTGTCAAGTATAAATTATACCTGTGTCAGTCAGAAAGTGCATTAACCTTAAAGATACAAGATATGGACATGTTCAAGTTTTGGGTTCACTACTGACTCACCAAGTTACGAATTTCTCTTTGACTCAATTTCCCATGTGTAAAAATATAGCTAATATCACCTTCTCTCTCTTCCTTGAAGTACTGAGAAAATCAAATTAGTTAAGAAGATGCCAAAGTCTTTTTGAATCATAGTGGCCTGCAAATGCAAGGGCTGTTACTTCTATAAGGTTAGAAGAGGCCGTTTCATAAACAATAGAGATGATCTAGGTATTATCTGTGGGGCTTCTATCACTCCCAGAGCCCAGCGCTCGGAGACACCCCAAACACACCAAGAAAAAGCTCCAGGGGCTAGGTGGAAGCCAGGGTGCTCCACTCTCTTCGGACTTTCACGACCTGGCCCTGTCAGTTGAAGAGAGGGTGGGAGACAGGGTGCAGGAAATGCTGTCCCCCAGATTAGCCACTCTGACAATCTGTGCCATGGTGGTGGTCATCAACACCAGGCTAGCCTAGCTCCTCCGCAAATTCTGATCACACTCTGTGGTATGACTAACACCATAAGGTCTCAATTTGACAGTGCACTAGTTGAACTGGAATCTCATGTTTGGGCAAGAGGCTTTCGTCCCCCTCCTTAAATAATGCAAACCACACACATGGAGAATGAATGCAAACATAAATACTGCTAAACTCGGCCACCACACCCAGCAAATGCCCAGGGCAGATGAAGGGCTGTTAGAAAGAGGGACTCTGGTTGTCTCCTCTATCACTGCCTCCTAAGCCATAACTTTACCACATGTGGGAACAATCTGAAAAATAAAACAAGAAGGCAGCCATATTCATTCCCAGCTCTTTTGTTGCTTTCAATTAGCTTACTGTTAATTTTAGAATTGTATTCTCTAACACAAGAAATACATTTTAACAGAAAAAGACATGACTGACTCAATCCAGCTGGTGAGACTTTTAAGGGTAATTTCCACTTCCATTTCTTGACAGGAAAATGCAGGGAAGGGGAAACCTAATTGACAAAAAACTTTTGGAAAACCATACTTGGTTCGTGATTTTTACTGTTTGCTCCATCAGTCAATACATGGGAACCCAGCAGAAGTGAAGCTGAGGGTCCTGCATGTTTGCTTTATCCTAGCGTAAGATGCTGATCTGTCCCTTCATTGCAACATAAATAAAAGCAAGTTCACAAATTTTAGAAATGCCTACAAGGCAATCATCATCGTCAAAAATAGATGTAGAGATGCAGATGTACAGATTTATTTTTAAAGGAATTTGGAAAGATTCTTATTTCTGTGGTATCAGAAGTTGGCACAAAATTACTGGAAAGCTCCTTGGCAAATGTTTAAGGAATCTTTTTAAATGCTATTTCAGCCAGCAAGATGACACGTAGAATTTTCTTTAAAAAATAAAGAAAACAAACTAACAAACAATCTAAAAGGGAAAGAAAATGCTCAGAGACTTCCCCCACAGTTTAATTTGCCAAACTGAAGTATTGGAAACGATCTCAAAGTAAAAGATAGAGGAGATGGCCAAGTTAAGGCCCATCACCTCGACATGGTGCAGCCTCTCCAGAGAAGACTATGCAGCATTAGGAGACCATGAAGCAACATGAGAAAATGGTTACAACACAGTGCGAACGGGAAAAGCAGGATGTGAAAGTTCTCTGCTAGTATTAAAAGGATCTAAAAAAGGATGCCGATGGCCAGAAGGAACAGGAAAAAGTGAAAACAGCTGGCAAAAATTATTCCGGTAGTGAGATTGTGGTAATTCTTCGTCCAACACCCTTTTCCTATTTGTTGTTTTAAAAATATTGGTAGAAAGGGGAAGCATGAGCATTGGTATGAGACATTAAGTATTTATCATAAATACAACACCAGCTGCCCTAAATCTGATATGGCCTTATAATGTTCAATAAAGCAGAGAACAGTTTTAATCCAATACCTAGGTTAATCAAAGCCCTTGAAACGAGATGAGGATACTCTCATGACACCTGACACAGCGAAAGATATCAACCAGAGTAACCTCTTACTAGGTTTTATTTTAGTTAGTTAGGAAAGGAAGGAATCCTCTTTTGATGTGTTATGATGGGGATGGTGCCTCAGGAGTCAAGGCGAGGCCTCCAGGAGAGCAAATGCCCTGAGGGCAGCAGTCTGCTCAGGGCCAGCTACTGCTTTCATGCAGAGATGTCCAGTTCATCAAGAAGCCAGAAATCCAGATTTATTGTGTAATCGTCTCATTTTTAAAAAGTAGCCACTAATTCGAGTTAAAAAATATACTATAAGGACAAACAAAAGACCTGTAGGCTGAATGTGGCCTGTTGGCTGCCAAAAGAATGCTTTAAATACCCTCAACTAGGGTATGTACTAACCCTCGGAGTTAAGTGGCCATCAAGAAGATTCCATCTGAGGACGTGTGTACGTGTAAGTATGAAGGAGAGGGACAAGAGGAACTCAGACTGATTTCCATGCCACCTGAGAAGATGGCTAACACTTCCACAATGTACCTGGATTACATTTAATCCCATTACCTCACTCCTGCCTCACAACAACCTGAAGTAGCATTGTATTCCCTTTTATAAATGGGTCATTTGAGGCTCTGAGGAATGCAGTCCTTGCATAATGGGAATGATCAGCTCCCTTTTTTGTCTTCCTCAGGCCAGCGGCTCAGACATGGACACAGAGTACCCATTACGAAATAGTTTTCCAGGCATTTCTTCAGGCTCATTTTGAAAGGACAGATTCCTGGTGACTCTTGGGCTGGGTGTCACTCGCACTCTACCACTGCCATGCTGTTAGAGATGCCAGTCCTGTCAGTTGCCTACCTCACCACCATGTTGTGGTTTTAGATGAGCTAATGGGCCTACGCCGCCAACGCCTCCCTAAAAGCCCAGTGTTGCCCCGTGCAGATTCAGGAACTCTTGGTGCTAAAATCCACTTGTGAACCACACAAGCAGAACTAACTACGTTACCTGGCAACAAAGCTGGCAGTCTTGTCAACAATATTCCTGACCTCTGGAGGAGGGTAAATAATCCCCACCACTGGCTTGGAAGGGGTAGAATCATCCTTTGAAGATGCTTCTTCTTCCATGGGCTATGAAAAAAGAAAAAGGAAATAAGGTCTTGAAGTTCCTGGTCTGGGGCTGGACCCTGTCCCCGCAAGTTAGTAATACCCTTCTAGGATATTACTGAGAGCATTAGAATTTCTCCCGCAAATTTCCCTTGAGTTAGAAACCTCTGCTCCAGAAGAATGGTTCTCTTAACTGCATTGTGTTTGCATGGGACCCTCTGGGGTAACTAGTAAAAAAAAAAAAGCAGCTTCCCTGGCTGCCTTCTGCATTTTCCCAAGTGCTCAGGGGATTCAGATGCAGAGGGGCTCTGATCACAATCTGAGAAACCATGTTCCAGAATCCAGAAGACACCCACACCAAGGGATGTGCCTGGCATAGGATAGTTAGTGATTGTTTGCTGAATAAAGAAGCAGGAAACTCCTTGTTGGCTGCTCCTTCTGCCTTGAATGCCCTTTCCCTCTGCATCCATTCCTAGTTTTAACCACCACTCAATGCTCAAATGTTTTGTGAAACTCTACTGGAATATTCAACCCTAACTGCCCATATGTTCTAATATTCTTTCCTCACCAGTCTTCCTTAAGTAAACAAAGGGTCAAGTCTCTCATCTTAGAAAAATAAAGTTTCTCCCCTCCCTCATGTTCCTTTCTGCTGCTGCCTGACCTCCCACCCCTTCCTCTGCTAGCTAAACATCCTGAGTTCTTTCAGCCCTGGCGTTCCCACTTCCTTACCTCCCATTTGGTCCTCATCTACTTCAAGTGCTCTTGCCAAAGTCAAAAACAACTACCTACATCCAACTACAGCAGTTATCTGGCTGTATGATCAATGACCACTCCTTTATAAAACTCTCCACTTCTCTACTCCCAGGCCCTTTCTCACTTGCTTTTCCTTCTTGCTCACCATTCCATCCAAGTCCTTCCAGGCTTCTGTTTCACCTCCTACCCTATAACGAGCATCTCCAAATTTCTGTTCTTGGTTCTTTTCATAGTATTCATACTGTCCTCTGTCAGGAACTCACAACCACATCCTCCGTTTCCCTTACCACCTCTAGGCTGAACAACGCTGCCCAAACTGATATCCCAAATCACTTTGTGCTCCAGAGCTGCAGATCCAGTTAACTTCTAGGTACTTTCATTTCTATTCCCTTTCTTCATGAATAGCCAACCACACCCCTGGTCAACCAGGCCAGAAACTTGGGCCTCCTCCCGCTTCCTCAGTCTCCATATTCCATGATAATAACAATGTTATTATCACTGAATGTGGAGAGTGAGTAGGTGTCATATACTTTTCTAAATACTATAAATATATTAACTCATAACCTTTATGAGAGCCCTGAGGTAAGTACTTTGATCATCCTCATTTTCCAGATGATAAAACTGAGGAATGGAGAGCTTAACTGGCTCAAAAGAAAGCAGAACCAGATTTCTAACACATCACTCTGGCTATAGTGCCTGTACTATCAGCCCTTTTGTGACATGAGCTTGCCCAGACCCTCTGTCTACTGTCACCCCCAATCCAGCCAGGTCCTCGGCATCTTTAGAAAAAGTGACTAATCCTTCGTCCTCATAGTAATTCTCCATGTCACTGCCTACAAACCTGAAATTCTGAAACACGAATGTGTCACTACCCTGCTTAAAATCCTTTCTTTTCTCTCCATTGTCTACTAGTAGTTCAAATACTCAGAACTGAATCTCTTGCAACTGCTTTGCCAGCACTATGCTTCAACCACACCTATTTACCCTTGACCAGAAGCACCATCTGATTCTATTTTGGTGCCTTTGCACTTACTATCTGGTATTACCTTATTTTTCCCTATTGACTGGGAAAATGCTGGGACACATAGGCAATTAATTGAGTATTTGTGGAAAGGGTATGGACTTCTTCTGTCATGTTCCCTGCTGTATTCTGAACCCAAAACAGTGGTCGGCATACAACATGTGCTCAATAAATGTTTGCTGAACGAATAAAGAATGCTATATCCCTTTCCTAATCACCAACTTGATGAACTCCCATTCGCCCTTCTAAAAGCAATTTACCTCTCACTCCAGTGGGCTTCACCTACTTTAATCTCCCCTCCACTCCATCAAAGCAATGGTGATTGGGTTACTCTTTTGTACCTGATTACTTCTATAATAGAGCAAATCACATTGTAATGCAAATATTTATATACGCCTTTCCCCTTCCGCTAATTGAGATCTGTGTTCTTTACAGTGATGGGCCAATAAACATTTGTGGAATAATAAAATACATCTGTCTCCCCGACTAGTCTGTGAACTCCCTAAGGCAGGAGTTGTGCCTCATTTACTTCAGTAACGTAAGAGCCTGGAACGGGGTTTGGTTATACTAATCATCGCATAGATGCTGATGGGCTGGATCAGTGTTTCTCAAACTTTAATGAATCACTTTGGGAACTTGATAAAATGCAGATTCCTATTAGAAGATCTGTGGTGGAGACTCCGCATTTCTAATAAACTCCCAAGTGATGCTGATGCTGCTGGTCCGCAGAACACACTTTGAGAACCACTGTTCCAGAGAGCTCAGTTCGTTACCGGAAGGCAGCGCGCTGCCTCCTGGGACTTGTAGTCCCTTTAAGCCCAGCTAATTGGCCGCTTCTTCCTGCAAAAGGAGCGCCCAGGCCTAGGCTCGGGCTGCTGGTCGAGGTGAGGGGGGCACGGTACCTGTTTGGGCTCGGTGGCCACCGGCGGCGGCGGAGGCACCGCCTGCACAGGTCCGGCCGGCATGACTGCGACGCTCAGGGCTGCCAGTCCGCCTAGGTGTAGGTGAGCAGTGCTGCGTTAAAGCAGTTTCCCCGCAGCGATGGTACGACGAGCTCGCAAGATGGCGGCAGCTGAGCGAGTCGTCGCCGAGGAGGCCCGTCTGACGTACTTCCGGACACGCCCCTCCTCCGTGACGTAATTTCCACGGGAGCGGCCCACGTGACACGCCGTTGCCATGGAAACCGTCTGGGCATTTGGCTAGAGTTTGCTTGGGTTCCTAGGAGCTGCAGGTGAGCTGGAGTCATTTCCATGAGTCGACCAGACACTGGGGCTAAGGCTACGACACCAGAGACTGGTGAGACGTTCTATATCACCCGTACGTACCCCAAGGCCCTACCTCCCGCCCCTTTACTCCCCTGGCCATTTCCTCGCTCCCTCCGACACTGCCTTCCAAGGCACCAGCTCCCTCCCATTCGTCCTCGCTTTGGAGAGCCCCCTCCTCTCGGTCTCTCCTTTTCAAAACCCCACCTCCTTACCCCCTCTGCCTCCCCTCACTTCAGGCCCAACTCCTCCAGGTCCCTTTCCCAAGTCCCAAACCCTAATTACCACTGGTCTCTTTTCCCTTGAACCTGCCTTTTCTAGGTTCCACCCCTCTGCCTTCCATAGTCCCGCCCGCAAGCCCCAAGGACCAGATCAAATTGGGGCGGCTGGTTTAGGCTCCGCCCCTCACTGCCACTGGAACCTCTATGCAGGCTACTTCCTTCATTCTCGAGACACTCCTCGAATCTTGCCTTTTCTTTTCCTCTCTCGAGATCCTCTCCTCCCTGTTCTCTCTTCTCTCCTTCCCAACTTCTGAATGTGGGCCGGCTCTGATCCCTTGCCTGGACTTCAGTTTCCTCACGTGTGAAATGGGGGCGTGGTAGAAAGAGATGTCCTCCCAAGTCTCCTTCCTCTTCGTCTCTCTCATACACACAACCCCCATAGGTGGTTTATGTCATAGTTGTTATTATTAATGTAGAATAATAACGACAGCTAGGATTTATTAAACCTTTATCATGAGCCAGACCCTGTGCCAAACACTACATGCATTACATCATTTATTTCTTATAGCAACTTATTTACAGATGAGGACAGTTAAGTTCAGAGCTGGTGGAGTGGGAACCCAAACCCAGGCCATTCTTAACTCCTTTACTAACGCGGTTACTTATTCTGAATTCACTTCAAGTCTTCAGTGACCCCAGGGATCCAGGCAATTAGCAATCTGAGTCAACTCACAACTGCCATTCATATACATGGTTTTAGAGTTTCCAAAGTATTTTCTTGGTGGTGACCTCGAATCTCAACCGTCGCACTGGCAGGGAAGTAGACATAATCTTTACCAGAGGAGTTGGGTCCTAGAGCTCAGAGAGGGACAGGGCTTGAATGTTGCCTGGGAATGGCGTAAAGGTTCCCTTCGTTCTCTGTGAGTCAGCAGTCCACCTTGAACTTGAGAGAACTGAGGAGAGGCAAAGTTAACTGCCCCTCCTACCCCAGGGCAATATTGTCTCAATTAGTGCCATCACCTATATGGTCTCAGGAACCATGCAGGTCTGGCAGCTTCAGGCTGAGGGTTCTACTGAAGACCCAGGAATTAGAAAGCCTGTGTCAAATGCTTCTTCACTTGACACACCTAAGTGGTTTTCAAACCATGCTGATATCTGCAAATCCTCAGTGTTCAGAAGAACCAACATAAGGTAAACTTGGCTATTTTTCAATGTTGCATTTTCCTCTTATATTTTTGGCTTCTTTGGCATTTGCTGGTGCTTATCAGAATCAGAATCTAACAGGAGTTCGTATCTCAGATGACCCCAGATGGCAGCTGTAGTTATTTGAGGGTGAATGATCAATGTTTCTTGGTGTCCTCTGAAGCAAGCTTCTGAGTTCCAGGGCTTCTTCCCAGGGTGGGGTTTCTTGATTGTTTTATTTATTTCCATCCTCCCTTTCCAGAATGGAAACCCAGGATGTTTCCGTCTGTTTCTTCTGTTTGTTTCTGCTTCTTCCTTGGGGACATAAAATCTCGTGGGTAGCAATATCTCACAAGAGGCAGTCACCAAAGCAACATATTTGTGTCGGTTGTGGACGTGTGTGTGTGTGTGTGGTGGGGTGCATACTCATGGCCCTGTGGGTGGGACTGACAGAGCTGACACACCCAAGACTTGCCCCCTGCGGAGACCCTCAGATACAGATGGTGGTTCCTGTGTGCCCTGCTCTGTCCCTGTTCCTGACACAGTGCCAGCATGTAGTAGGTACTCAGTCACCATTTGCTGAATGAACACACAGGACCTGACCTACTGCATCTGCACTGTCCAATACAGTAGCTACCAGTCCACATGGTGGTTCAAACTGAGATGCACTGTGTCAAATGGACACTGAATTTTGAGACTTAATGCAAAAAAGGTTGTTAAAAAAAATCTTAATGATTTTATATTGATGTCATGTCGAAGTGATAATATTTTGGGTATATTGGGTTAAATAAAATATATTATTAAAATTATTTTAGTTGTTTCTTTTTTTTTTTTTATGTAGCTAGTAGAAAATTAAAAATCCCATATGTGGCTCGCATTGTTTTTCTTTTGGACAGTGCTGCTCTAGAAGCAGCATGGCCTGAGGACAGAGCTGAGATGTTGGACCCAAGAATCTCAGCTTCCCGAATGGCCTTAGACTAACCCCTTAACTTTTGATAGCCTCAGTTTCCTCATCTGTATAAAGGAGCAGGACTCAGGAAGTGACACACAGTAGGTCCTGTGGTCAGAGATAGTACTGTTGAAGCATGTCATCTATGCTCAGCTCAACTCAAGTGACCCCACCTGCCTTTTCTCTCACTCCATTCTTCCAGCCCGGAACACCTTCCTCTTCTGGGACAGCCTCTTCCCTGCCCCTCAGAAAGTCCTCCCTGAGTGCCCACTCACTCTTTTTTGCCTTCATCCATTCCCAGGGCTGGATGACAAGCTGCTTGGGGCCAACCCTGCACTGGAGACAGGAAGCCAGATACCTGGATGAGCCTCTGACCCTGAGCCTCAGGCTAGTTCAAGAGTCGGACAGGTGCCTGTGCAGATATCCTGCTCTATAAGCGGGCACCTGCACAGAGGTGAGAACAGGGCACTACTCTGGGAGGCCGGAGAGGCTGGCTCAGCTCTCGGGGACTACCCCTGGGTGCCTCCGAGCTTCCCAGCACCTGTAGGCATAGGTGATACCCCAGTAAACTCAAAAGACAGTCTATGTGCTTGCCACCCACAAGTAATTACTCAAATAATGATTCAGTGCCAGTGTGGTGTGTGAATATATAACAGAACCTCACTTGGCCTGAGGACCTGAGGGAGGTGTCTTAGCTAGAAGAAATGGGAGAAGGTGCATTCTGGGTTGTGAGACACTGAAGTAAGGGCAGACCACCTAAGGCTGGAGCCCGGGGAAGCAGTCTAGTCTTTATGTTATAGAAAGCCATTCAGGGTTTCTGTCAGGGGTGTGAGTTGCTTTTTTAAATAATCATTCTGGCTGCCATATATAGAATGGGAGAGGTGATGCTGGGCAGAGGGGAGAGAGTAACCTCTCAGGGAGGCCGTGGCAGTGGTCTGGGGAGATGGTGGAGTGCAGAGCAGTGTTGGTGGACAGAAATGGTGTGTTCTCAGTGTGGTTTGGACATAGGATTGGCAGCACTTGGGCCTGGAAGTGGGAGTGAAGGAAGGGGACTCAAGGACGTGCCCAGGTGCACTCAGTGGGGGTGCCATTTTCTGAGGAAAGGGAGATTGGGGGTTGGAAATAGGTTGGAGGAAACGAAGTTTCACAGCCAGACTTGGACTTACTGGGGGACCAGAGGGGCCATGGCCTAAATAATGCCCAAGTAGCCCTTGAATTGCTGGGAGGGGCTGTGGTGCAAGGAAGCACTTTCTGCTGCTGAGAAATTCACAAAGGACTAGGGGCCCTTCTGCAGAGTGGAGAAAGACCAGTGCTCAGCGTCTACAGGGCTGCCTAGCTCTGAACAGAGTGCTGGCTCTGACACCAGGTGCCAGAGGGTAGAATCCCCAAGGCATACAATGAGCCACAGGAGGGGCCACATGACAGTGTCACTTTTCCACCTTCTGAGCCAAGGGCCATGGTGATTCATCTAAATCATTATCTTCAGATGTCCACAGACGCCAAAGATGGATAAGAAACAGGCTGTGTGGGCCATAGGGGAAAAGGGAAAGTGTAGGCAGCGGCTCCAGACAAGGATGATCTTTGCTGCTTTTGCTGCTAATAATAATAATCACAATAATAATCTGTACTATTGCTGGAGAACTTTTACTGATGCCTTACCTTGGACCAAGCACTTTATTTGTGAACACCATATAAGGCCTCACACAACCACCCAGCCTGGTTGGAGGTTGTGTACCCATCTTACAACTGAAGCAGCTGAGGCTTAAAGGAGGGCAGTGATTTGCCTGAGGCCACAAAGCCAGGATGGGGCAGGTCTGAGACTCTCTGTATCAACATATAATGGGCCTCCTGTAGGATAAGTATCATATAAATTTTTAGGTTTTCCTCTCTTACACCTATGACTTGTCCCCCTCCCTCCACCCTAAATCAATATATTTTAAAATTTCTTTGTGGATTTTTTTTTTCTTTTTTCCATTCAATTACTAAGTCATTCACTTGCCAGTAAGCATCTATAATGGGCCAGGCTCCAGGCTGGTCACACTGGGTATACCAGTGACTCAGGTGGACTGAGGACCTGGCCTGGAGAGGAAAGCTGTTCAGCAGAGCAATCAGGGCAAAAATGAGGAAGCCCAGAGGGGTTATCTAACTAGCCTGGAGGGTGCTCAGGAAAGGCTTCCTGTAACAGGTGAAGTCCGGGAACCCTGAAGGATGGAATTAGCCAGGTGATGGGAATTGTATGGAGGAAGCATAATTCGGATAGAGCAAACAGATGGACATAGATCTAGAAGCAAGTTCCTATGAATGAGTTGCCCTGTTGTTGATAGTAGTTGGAATGGGGAATATGGAGCAGAGAGGGGGAAGACTGGAGTGGGGTGAGAGACATAGCCAGAGGAGGCCTTTTTCCCAAGGGTCACAGGAGTCTTGAGGGGTTGTTGGCCAGTGTGAAGTGATCAGATAAGGTTTGGCCAGATCTCTGGGGCCAAAGTGATCAGATTGGGGCAGGCAGTCGTGTGGCCCGCCCGGAAGCTGCTGCAGTGCTGTAGGTAGGAGATGACAGTAGCCTGGTGTGGCTCAGTACTCCCAGTCATGCTGTAGCTACAACTCTCTTTTAGTTGTCAGTTGCCTGTTCAATGGTTCACTCTAGGAGGGAAGCACGGTAAGTACATTTTCATTCACAGATGTATCTGTCCAGCATTAAGCAGGGTCCTGGCATACACAGGCCCTTGGAGGTACTTGTGGAACAATGCAATTGGCAGTGTAGGCATGGGGTAGGGTCAGTGGGAGCGAGGCTAGTAAAGTCACCCATAACCAGCTTCCAAAGGGCCTGGTGACCTGGGCCTGGTAAACAGACTTCTCCCCAGGGTCTAAGACGGACTTGAGCCTAGGAGCATTGGGCCAGATAGGGATCTTAGAAGTTTCCTCCAGCAGTCGCCTCATGGCTCTGGCTAATGGGGCTCATCTCCGCTCACCCAGGAGCTGTGAGGATGGCTCACCTGCTGGGCAGCCAGGCTTGTATGGACAGCCTGCGCAAGGACCTCACCGACCTGCAAGGCGCCATTGTAGACGTCTTTTCCCGTGCTGGACCCGTGCGCTTTCCCTCCTGGAAGTTTCCTGACCGCGTGGCCTGTGACCTGGACATGGTGGCCCTGCTAGAGCACTATGACCATGTGCCAGGTGACCCTGAATTCACACAGCTGTCCCATGCTGTACTGTTGGAGCTGGTCATCGACAGGTAAGGGCCGCGACCAAACCTGGTGATCTTGGGATGCTGTCACCCTCCCCTTAGACCAGTAGCAGCCTTGGGATCCCCTTCCAGTGGTGGCGATAACATTAACAATAATCACCTCTGACTGAGTACTTTCGGGGCCAGGTCCGCTCAGGGCCTTCACAATGATCGTACCTTGTGCTGTGTGCTGTGCTGTGCTGTGCTGTGCTATCCTCTCCTCTCCTCTCCTCTCCATCTCCTATCCTATCCATCATCAGGGAGTTGCTGGCCACCCTATTGGTCTCTGCGGCACCCCAGCTCTGATCACCACCTCTCCAGCTGCTTCCAGCTCCCTCCTCAGGGTTTCTGTGTATTGGAGACACTACAGCTGCTGTTCAGAGTTTCCATCCCAGTCTCTTTTTCCTGGCATCTTGTAGGCTGTGTTATGCCCACTGTGTGTCATGGGGCCAGACACGGGTTGTGTTTTTCCAAATCCCAGCCCTGCTGGGAAGGGGCCAGTAGAGTCTCTCACACCCCTACCATGTCTGTGCTATCATCAACGTTAACATGGTCGTTAGCCTTCCACTTCCTGGGGATCCCAGATTCCCTGTGCTCCAAAACCTTTCATACTAATGAGGTTGTGGAGTCATGGGGGCACAACAGGCAGGGACCCCAGAAGCTTGGGAATAACCTGCCTGGAGTCAAAGAAGGCAGGGTAATTACTTAGAGGCCTGGAAGAGCCTTCTCTGTAAAAGCACCATTTGGAACCCGTGAGGGTTGAACATGTAAACACAGAACACACCCTTCTTCCTCAGTGGCTTTGCACACACTGAGCCCTTTGCTAGGAACAACCTGCTCACCCCTTCTTGGTCTGGCCAAGCCCTACTCATCTGTCAAGGCACAGTTTACTTATCCCCCTTGTGTGAAGCTGTTGCTGACATGTATTTCTACCCCTACCTGACCCCTCTGCCCATCCGTGGCTGAGTTAGAGCTTCCCCTGGGCTTCTATGTGCGTACATAACTCCTGGCAGAGACCACTGGGTCTGAGACCTAGACTAGCCTGGGAACCCTGGAAGACAGGGTCATGGTCACTGGCTCTAGCTTTTGGAGATGCTCAGTTCATGTCAGGGGTGGGATTATGGCTAAGGATGAAGATAATGCAGACGGCACAGCAGCCTCCCACTGAGAGGGTTTGCCTGTCTGAGCAGATAGATCGCTCTGTCAAGGCCAAGCTTTATCTTCTTTCCAGGTGCTTTCCCACTCCACAGTGCTACTCAGTACTGCAGCAGGCACGGTTGTCCCTATTTATAGAGGAGGATACCTTGACTGAGAGAAGGGCTGAGCCTGGAGGCAGTTGGCATTTCCTCCCTGAGGCCCTCTGCCTCAGACCAAGTGGGTTTAGGATGAGCGCCCTGCACCTGAAAGAAGAGAAGGTCACTTATCTGCCTTGTATGTTTTGTATACACAATATGTCTTCCTTTAAAAACGCCTGCTTCCCATGCAAATACAAACTTACTTTTCCAGTACCCCTTTTCCTTAAATTTAGCCTCTGGCTTTAATTTGGGACTCCAAGGTTAAGATAGAGACCTAATGAAGAGTCGCTCCATGTGTGGTTGCCACAGAAGCACCCGTGCAGGAGAAGCCTCCCGACGAGAATTAGGAAACTGTAGGGAGCCCAGTGACCCACATGCTCACCCTGAGGCTATGGACAAGCTCCTCCCCTCTGGGTCTCAGTTCTGTCCTCTGTAAGGTGAAGGCTTTGAGCCACATGTAAGGCAGCCACTCACCCAGTATTTTATGAACACTAAGATACAACCGAGGCAAGGCCCAGCCTCCCAGACCATCCTGATCCAGTGGGGAACAGCCAGGCAGAAGTGCTCTCCCAGGAGTCTCAGAAGAAGCCCCAAGCTCAGCCTTCAAGGTGGGCTTCCAGGAAGAAGTGGCTCTTTGGTTGAATTTGAAGCTGGCCTAGCAGAGCATATTCTAAGATGCTTCAAGTTCCTGATGCCTCGCCCAGTCCCCCAGAGCCTGAGGCTGCCAGTCGTGTGTCATGAGGGCACACTGGCACTGGGCTCTACCTCAGCTGACCCTGGTATTTCTGCCCGCAGGCTCCTGCTGCTACTTCAGAGCTGTGCGAGGTACTTGGAGAACCTCGGTTCAGAGCAGACGGTGCCTTCTGCCCGGGCTGCAGGGCCGTGCATGTCCGTGGGGCTCACAGTGCGGCGCTTCTGGAATAGCCTGCTGAAGCTGTGTGTGCTCTACCAGCAGGCTCCCCACCAGGTGGGTCATTTACCCCCAGCTATGGTCACCCTCATGCCAGTCCACCCTGCCCCAGCTTCCTGGCACACCATATGTGCACCACATTCATCGCTGCCCGAAGGAGAGTGTCAGCTCTGGAGCCTCCCAGTCCAAGGCCCATGCATCTCGGCAGTTAGCAACACAGGCCGCGGGGGCATGTCTGGGCTACTGGACTCTGCTGTTTACACCGTGGGACTTTGGGAAAATCCTACCTACTCTGAACCTCGGTTTGCTCATCTGCACAATGGAGTCATGGCACTCCCTACCTCTCAGGGCGTTGTTGGGCAATAGTGTTAATATGAGCGCCATTTGTTAAGGGTTATCCCATAGTCCTCACAACCACTCAGTGGGAAAGACCACCATCATCATGACGGGGAGGAAACTAAAACTGAGAGTGACTAAAGTGACACAAACGCAGGCAAGTTCACTAAGCAAGAGCCCAGTAACTGGCAGCTGTGTCTGTCACTGTCACTCTCCCAGTACCGTGCATTTAACTGCATTGAGCCTGGGGGGTGGGGCAGGCAGCAGAGAGGAGGCCTGGGCTTGGTAACGTGAGGCAGTGGAAAGAAAGAAAGTTCTCTCTCATTCACATTGGTGTTAGATGACATCTGAGGGTCTGAGCGTCAGGAAAAGCTGTCACAGAAATCCCCAGGGATGTGATCACCTCCCAGGCTCATTTTGCTCACCTGCTTTCCTTTTCTTTTCCTGACCGCAGAAAAGGGCAAACCAAGGGGAGATCCCTACTTCCAAGCCTACAGCCAAGGGCGAGCCAGCCAAGAGCCCTGAATTTGTGACTGCCAAGTTCATCAAGGCCCCCTCCCCAATGCCAGGCTTGCAGTCTCCAGCCAGGACTGCTGAGAATACCAGGAATGTCCACTCCCAGACTGTGGAAACGGCCCTGGTGCCCTGCGATGCGTGTACCAGTGTCCAGGGCAGCCTGCGGGAGGTGGGCAAGGTGGTCATCAGCCTGTGTCAGAGCCAGAACTTGCCTTCGTCCTTGGGCCAGTTCCAGCAGTTGGTACAGGACAGCATGGGGCTCAGGCCCCTGCCGGCTGCCACTGTGGGCCACTGGGCAGCAGAGCAGAGCAAAGACCTGATGCGCCTCAGTAAGCATATTGGGCCCCTAAGGACCCAGCTGGAGGAAGCTGAGGGGCAGAAGGATGGACTGAGGAAGCAGGTGGGCGAGCTGGAGCAGGCACTGCAGCAGGAGCAGGGGGAGCGGCAACGGCAGGCAGAGGAGGCCCAAAAGTGCCTGGCCAAGTGGGAGCACGACAAGCAGCAACTGCTCACAGGTCTGTGCCCCAGAGGCCTACCCCTTAGTGCCCGAGGCTCTGCTATAGCCCTAGTGTGGGCTCTCCCAGAAGCAGACCCCGAGACAGGGCCTGTGGTACAAGTAGTTGGTGTGGAAGAAACCCGGGCTGGAGAGTGGGCCGGAGATGCAGGGAAGGGAAGGCAACAAAACAAAGGTGCACTCATCAGGCCGGCAACTGCAGGCAACTAGAGCTGAATTCCACTGAGAACACTGGATCTGTTGTAGAACATGTGCCTCAGGGTTATCCCTTCAGAGGGGTGAGGGAGCTGGAGGATTTATCCACTCACTCGTGTTGGTCACTGACGGTGACACCTGGGGGAGTTTGCTCTCCTGGCACCTCCAGCCAGCAGAGTAGTCTCTTTGGCTTTGGCAAAAGCCGTTAGGCAAAGAGATGCAGCCATTGGGACTGGAAGTCAGCCAGTGCCTGCTGATGTGAGGCCAGAGGGATATGGGCAAGTCACTGCTCTTTCTGAACCTCGCTGTCACCTATGTGGAGGACATGGAGGCCCAGAGGGGTCTAGAGACATGGCCGTCAGCCAATAGGAAATAGGATGGCCTGGGGGTCCAGGCTTCTTGGTGCCGCCCCAGTGCTCACTCACAAGCCTAGGTGGCCTCTCCACATGGCAATGGGTGTCACCACTCTGCAGGGTACACTGGGCATGAAGGCCACTGGCCAGGCCCAAGGGAACTTCTGAAGGGACTTTTTCTTGGCTGCATAGAAACAAGTGACCTCAAGATGAAGGTGGCCACCCTGGAAGGAGAGCTGAAGCAGCAGCAGGAGTCCACACAGGCCATGGGTGAGGAGCCCTATCATTTAGCCCCATACCACGTACCCTATACTAGATATGGCAGAACAAGCACCTGTCTCTGTTCCCCGGGGTTCTGGGACAAAGATAAAGGGAACCACAAAGGAGGGTGGGCAGCCACACTGTTGGGTAATAACCCGAGTTGGGCTGCCACCTTCTATTTACAGAACCCATTTTAGGTGGGATTTATAGCCGCATTTTGTGGCTGATGACCTGGAGGCCCAGAGATGTGCTGTGACACCCCCCTTCTCCGCGGTCCCATCCTGGATCAGAGGCAGTGCAGGGACTCACATCCAGGGCTCCTCTGCCCTACCCCTTCCCACGCCTGCTCAATCCTGCAGAGACAAAGGCCCAGCAGCTACAGGAGGAGGCTGAGCGCAGGGCAGAGGCTGAGAGGCAGGTGCAGCAGCTAGAGGAGCAGGTGCAGCTGCTGGCAGGGCGGCTGGACGGAGCCAGCCAGCAGATCCGCTGGGCCAGCACAGAGCTGGACAAGGAGAAGGCCCGCGTTGACAGCATGGTCCGCCACCAAGAGGTGAGGCCGGGGACCTTGCCAGTGCCCTGGGTGCCTGCCACGTAGGCCACAGGGAGAGAGGGCTCCACTAGTGCGGGATGGGGGCTGATCTGTGTAAGGTACTTGTTCTCCAACACACACCCAGGTTTTGGTTTGATTCACCTTTATGGAGGGTCTGGGCTCTCCCCTGAGCCGGGCACTGGGTGAATGGTGACCCAGGGACAGAAATGGCCAAATGAGACCTTGTTCTGGAGGAGCTCCCTACTCGGCAAGGGCAAGCAGTTGTGCCACCACCCAGTCTCCTGCCAGATGGCTGACAGAAGCAGGGGAAGTGCTGCTGGGGTCCAGAGACGGACAGTCACATCTGCTTATGGGAATCCTGGATGGCTTCTTGGAGGAGGTAGCCTTTGAACTGGACATCAATGGCTAGTGATTAGTCCATCAGCAGGAGGAAGGATAGAGAGGGCACAGGATGAGCAGGGGCCCAGGATAGAGCTGTGCCCTGGGCAATGGAGCCTTGCAGGAGTCCCCAGTGGAGTGGCTGAGGGAAGGTCTGGGGGCTGTCCTGGCTGGGCTTACCCTCAGAGGTTGGGTGGGGAGCCACGCATCAGGTGGCTTCTGTGAGCCAAACACTGGGCTCAGCCTGTACAGCTCTCTCGTTCTTCGTCCTCACAATAGTAGGAGGCAGATACTCTTGTCATCCTCATTTTATGGATGAGAAAACAGACTGAGTGAGATTAATTTAAGGAAATTGACCAAGGCTGCACAGCTAACCAGAGGTGGACCCAGGACTCAAGATGACCGGGGCTGGTCCTTTTTGCTTTGCCCTCAGTGGGTATCAGGAAATGTGACATGGCCTGACGGGGTACTGGAGACCTAAAGAGAAGAAAATCATTTTTCCTAGAATTCCTTTCTGAGTGGAGACTGACCAAAGAGAAGTGGGGTGGAGGCCAATAAAGTCAGCCAACTGCTTTTCAAGGGCGCAGGGGCTGCAAGCCAGAGGTCCTGGCCTTGACCAGATGGGTATATGTCACCCTGCTGCATCTTCCTCGTGCCCTTTGCCCTCCATGTGTGTACACAGGCTGCCCCTACACAGACAGTTGTGGCACAAAAGGGGAGGGCTTGGAGAGCGGAGGTCACAGACACTGTAGTCTCCTTAGTCCCACGTGGCTAGGCCAAGTCTCATGGGCCTCATGGCCTCCCTGCCCGCCCATCCGGCTCAGTCCCTGCAGGCCAAACAACGAGCCCTGCTACAGCAGCTGGACAGCCTGGATCAGGAGCGTGAAGAACTTCGTGGCAGTCTGGATGAGGCCGAGGCCCAGCGGGCCCACGTGGAGGAGCAGCTGCAGAGAGTGCAGAGCGAGAGGGAGCAGGGGCAGTGCCAGCTCCGGGCCCAGCAGGTGAGAGCGGGCAGGGTGAGGGCTCAGGGGAGACTCTTCCCTTTCACTGGAGAACTGTCTAGCCAGCTGAGTGCCTGTGGGCCTGTCCTATGTCTGGGGAGAAGGGGTGGAGTGTCCCCAGGGGAGCCAGGAACTATTTCTCAGGCCAGGTCTGAGCCTCCCTCTATCCCAGGAGCTGCTGCAAAGCCTGCAGGGGGAGAAGCAAGGCCTAGAGCAAGCGACGAGGGATCTGCAGCTGACCATCTCAGAGCTGGAATTGGAGCTCGTGGAGCTGAGGGAGCAGGAGCGGCTACTGGTGGCTTTCCCGGACCTGCATAGGCCTGTCGAGGCCCAGATCCAAAGTAGGGACCCGGGGTTGGTGCACAGGGCACACTGGGGCCTGAGGTAGACAGGACACTGGGGTCTGCACCTCTCCGGCTTGCAGCAAGGGTGGTAGAGTGGAGGCAGCCAGCAGTTCGGCCCCTTTGGAGCCTCCACAACCTGCAGGTGCCTCATGTATTGTCTACTTTTCTATGTAGATGGGGACAAGGAAGCCTATAGGTAAGGTGACCTCCCACAGTCACACAGCTGAATCCAGACACAGGTCTGGCTGCCTTTGTAGCCTGTGCACATCACCATGTCACATACCAGTTCTTCGCTTGACTTCCGTACTTCCGTGTATCCCCCATCCTGGTGTCTTCCCAAACCACATCATGTGGCCAGCTCCAGGTGCACAGCCCTAACTGTCCAATGCCCTGGAACCTGTGGCACAGGAGTTCTAGGGACCCATCTCAACAGAGGACTGGATGCCAGGCCACCTGGGTTCTCATTCCAGCCCCTCCAGCCCTTTAAAGCTCTGAGGGCGAATCCATTCGTAGAGCTGTTGGGATGATCCACTGCACTTTAACTGTGCATTATAAGTCATCACTCCTGAGTGCTGACTACATGCCAGGCCCTTCTGTTGCCCTCTTAACTGCCCCACCTGGCAGGTAGCAGCCCCTTTTTGCAAATCAGGAAGCAGAGAACCGGAGTGGGCAGAGATTTGCCCGGGCTCATAGAGCCAGAAGGAAGCATCTATCCCCCATATGGTGGGAAGGAATGTCCTTGCTGTATTTCTGACTCATATCCAAGAGAACTGTGTGACTTTGGATGACTCCCTGTCTCTGGCTCTCCAAAAATAGGTGGCCTTGGAAGAGATTTACTCTTGCCTATTTGCTAAGTCTTTACTAAGATCTAGGTCCTACCCACTGCTCAAATTTTATAATGCTGTGGTCACCTTCCAGCAGGCAGGGGAACTTGGAAGTGCAGAAAGGCCTCAGGAGAGGAAAAATGAGATGGGGGGCCTAGTGCACTGACCCTTCCCAGCTCCCTCTGTGCCTGCTGGGCCACCAACCCAAGGCACACCCCAGCTGGCATGCCTGCCCTCTGAGGTCCTGTCCCACTGGGCATAAGAGACAGCCCTGGTGGGATGAGTGCCAGACAGTGTGTCCCCACAGGCTCCGGCAACGTCACGGATGACATGGAGAGGCAAGTGCAGGCCAACGACATCCGCATCCGGGTCCTACAGGAAGAGAATGGACGGCTCCGGTCAATGCTGTCCAAAATTCGGGAGGTAGCCCAGCAGGGGGGCCTCAAGGTGGGCAGCCTGACTCCCCCACCTGAGAGGGCTGGCCCTTGGGGACTTGGAGGAGGCCCCCAACTCAGCAGAGGTCTTCAGACCCCACCCCGAGGACCTGTTGAGAGCCTGTCTCATCGCACGTGGCTTTGGGCTGCACTGTTGTGAGACACCTTCCACGTTTTAAGGTGTGAGGATGGTACAGTGCCTTCTAGCTCCAAATCCCCTACTCTGGCCCTTTGTACTTTCATTCCAAGTACAACCAGGAACCTTGTCAGAAAGCAACCTTCCCACACTTACTGTGGCCGAGGCAACCCTGGGAAGCTTCCCAAACCCTGCCCCTCAGAGAAAGGGGCCATGGATACAGGTTTGGGACCTCCCTACCCTTCCTGGCTATGATACCCTCTCTGAACAGTACGGGGCCGGCAGGGGTGCGGGGAGAAATTCCTGGGCCTTTCCGAGCTTGGCTTTCTTTGCAGCTGATCCCACAGGACCAGCTCTGGGCCCCTCCCAGCCAGGGAATCCAGGGAGCATCACCACCAGCCCAGGTCCAGAGAGCATCCCCAGGGTAAGTGAGGCTTTGCTAAAGGCGGGGCAGACAGGGGCTGGGCTGGTCTCCCTTGCTTATAGGAGCTCTTGCCATCTGGTCCTCCCCTCAGGCTTCTGGGCAGGCAGCATTTACCTGGCAGCAGGATGGCCAGTGCAGGCAGGACCCTGCCTGGCCAGCCCCGGACATCCCCACCTCAGCAGCCCGGTGGCCGGCCCAGTAAGTCCTCCCTCGAAGATGTGACCCACTCGACTACCTGTGCCCATAACCCCATCCGGGCCTTGGCCAGGCTAAGGAGGAGACTGTCACCAAGCCAGAGCCAGGGTGGCCCTGCACACCAGCCCCAGGAGCGGCCAATGTAGCCTGTAGTGGGGTGGGGCTGGAGGACAGGTGGCTGGCAACCTACTTAATGTAATAAAGCCCCAGCCATCTGCCCACAGCGACCTTGGCCTCACAGCACTGGCTGAGCTAGGGGCAGAGCCCTTCCTTCCCTGCCCTGGGCTGGTACCACTGAATCCCCAGCCATGCAGGTCACTCATCAGCAGAGGCATGGCACACCGTGGATCTTCAGTAAATGGGAGCTTTCTGATGGAGGCAGTGGAAGAAGATGGCACACCGAGGGCAGAAAGAAGCTTCTAGCACCTGGGCCAAGTGAAAGGCAACCTTTCAATCCCCATAGCAAGGGCCAAAGGGTAGCATGGACTCAGTTACCCCCCGCCCCCCACCGATGAAAGGCAAGATCAATGTAGGGGGTGTGCCGGGGAAGGAGAGCAGTTAGAGGTGGGCCCAGTGAGAATATCTAAGGCAAGAAAGGAGTCAAAGACTGGGGTCCCGGCTCTGGGCTCCTGGAGACAGGCAGAGGGCGGCGATGTTTCTTTAGCCTCAGGTCCGAACCTGGAGCCTCCCACCCTGGCTCTGAATCTGGGGATGGGGACATTAAGGACCCAAGAAAGTCAGCATTCCTTTCCCCAAGGAACTCGCCTTCAGGAAATGTGAGTCACAAAAGGTTTCTGTAAATCTAGAAGGACAGACCCCAGGAGACCACTGAAGACAGGGGAAGGCCTCACCCAACCAGAGAGCGGGACACCCCAGCCAGCCCTGGCTTTCCGAGGCCTACCCTTTGGGGCCTGGGTACTGACACCACCAGCCACACCAGGCTCACAGCAGTCGTTTTCCTCATGAAGCCTCCAGTCTGTCCTGGGTCACCTCGTCTGTGAGGGACAGGCCCTAAAGCTTGTTGAGGACTTCTCAGAGTGGGTACTCCCAGCTTCCTGTGACATTTCCCCTGGTAAGGAGGCCAGCAGGTAGAGCACTTCAGCTTAAAGAGAAGGGTCAAGAGGGGCCGGGTGTGCAGCTGAACTGGCATGGCCAGGATCTGCCCAATTTTTGCTCTTATGGAGCACAGGGGTTCCTGAGGGAGGCGAGGATGCCCTGGCCCTGCCCCTCGCAAGTGAGAGCCAGCCCTGAGGCTGGGGGCTCCCTGAGGCAGGAGGCCTGGGCCCAAGTGCAGGGGAGGACCCATCACAGTTCAGCTCCTTTCTGCTTCTATTTATTAGCTCACAGTTCTGTAGGTCAAAAGCCCAGGCTCTGTGTGGCTGGATTCTCTGCTCAGGGTCTTAGAAGGCTGAAATCAAAGTATCTGCCAAGTTGCATTCCATTCTAATGGCTCTGGGGAAGAATCCAGGCTCATTCTAGTTGTTGGCAGAATTCCAATTCTTGCAGCTGTAGGACTGAGGTCTGTTTCCTTGCTGGCCGGTCAGACGGGGCCACTCTTAGCTCTTAGAGAGTGTCTGCTTTTCTTGCCACGTGGCCCCCTCCATCTTCAAGTCAGCAACAGAATTTCTCATGTGGCTATAAGGTTAGGCCCACTTGGATACTTTCCCTCTCAAGGTCCACTGTGCTATATAACAGAATCCAACAGGAGTCAAACTCATTAAGAGTCACAGTTTCAATATTACACAAAGCATGTTCATGGCGGCTGGGGGGATTTTGGAGGCTATCTTAGAATCCACCTCTCACAGGCGGTAGAACCCAAGGTGACTTGTTTGTTATCTTAAAACATCCACACGAATTTTACTTATGTTAAAATATATCCATGTTTATTTTAGTATTAAACCTTCCCTACCCCAAATCTTCTAAACAAGATGGATGCTTCTGGAAGATGCACCACATTTATTCTGTAGCTTCAAGTATCCTGGTCAGCAACCCGTAATCCCACCGAGAAGCACAGGACTAGATGGTTTCTAAGGTCTCTGGTCCCAGCCAGGTCCAGGAAGGGAGCCTGGTGGGACAGGCAGTGGGACCTGTGGCTCCCAGTGCCCAAAGACCAAGGGCAGCAGACCTCTGGGTGTAACATCACAGCCCTGACCAAGATGTGACCTGAAAGATGGTCAGGCCAGGTGGCTCCTCACCCAACCTGCCCCCCCAATAAATAAGCACAAAACCTGGCCACTGCAGCCTCGGCCCCTGGGATGTCCTGACAGGCAGGCCATAAGGCTCCTGGAGCCACAGGAACAGCTGCGTTGCCACACACCCTCTTTCCCCAGGCCCATGCTCAGGGTCCTGGGAGCTGCCTGTAAGAAGGGCAGACACAGACACCCCAGGATTGCACAGAAGGTCCCCAAAGGGGCCTCTCTTCCTCTCTTCCTAGCAGGTCTGGGCCCTGCATCCTTGGCCTAGAGGCTGTAGCCCCTCCTTCCCAGTGTGGATGTGGTGGGGGCACCTTGCTCCTCAGCAGGGAAGGCCCCATCCTTCCTTCCACCCACAGGGCTTTCTGTCCTGTCCATCCTGCTGTGCTGTTCCGAGAGCCCAGGCCGAGGGATCCCATCCCCATGTGCAGAGACCCAGCTCCTGAGGCTAATCATCTGAGTAGCGGTTCCCTACAGAGAGAAGGAAAAAGAACAGGGAGGGAGGCGTCAGGTGGGAACCAGGCAGAGCCAGCCATCGGCCACCAACCACCCTTGGTGCTCACCCAGGACGTTGAATTTGCACAGCGGGCAGGTTTGCTGGAGCATCAGCCAAGGGTCCACGCAGTCTCGGTGAAACTCATGCTTACAGGGCAGCACCCGGAGCCACTGCGGGGTAGGGGTGAGGAAGTGGGGAAGGGCTCAGGCCACAGTGGCAAACCTCGAGGTGGAAGTACCTAGCCTGGTGTCTTCACCTGAGCTGGAGAACTAAAACCACTGTGGCCTGCCATCCCCACCCTCCACCATTCTGCTTTCTGTGGTGCTGGTGGGGATAGAGGAAGGGTCTGGTGGGGGTGGTTTTGAGGTGTCTCAGGAGTTGGAGTTTGGTCATCACACGTCAGCCAATAGTTGGCCTGTGCCCAGGGCACTAACCTGCTTGTTGCAGAAGTAGTCCAGACACACAGCGCAGGTCTCTGCACCAGGCTCTGGGGGACTCTGGGCCGCCCTGCCCAGCCGGCAGCGCCGAGTCTTAAGGGACGCCAGTCTCTGCACCACACGGCGCTTGAGCAGGTCCACCTGTGGGGAGAGAGCAGGCACAGTTTGGCAGGCCCGAAGGTAGGAGGCATCGGGACTTCCTCAGGCTGGCTCCCACCTGGCTTCCGGGCTCCCGCTGGCTCTGTCTCGACGCCTGCCGCTGGGCCTGGACCACAAGGCCTGTGCACAGAAGCATGGCCACCAGCAGGATGGCGTTCCACAGCTGCTGCAGGGGCTTCTGGGGAGGGGAGCAGAGTGTCAGGGACACTGGGGCTACCCCATCCTCTTCCCCCAGTAAATCCATCCTAAGGACAAGGTAGGTGAGGTTCATTGGTACCAGACTCCTAGCTTCTCCCTTTTAAGCTTCCACCCCAGGGTCCACCCAGCTGTCTTTGCTCCACCCTACACAGTGAGGCGACCCACATGTCCTCAGCCTAGGCCTCTCCAGGGCAACAAACCCACCGTTTCGGCATTCATGGAAGCAGCTACCTAGCAGCCTCACAGATTCCCCAGCCCAGTCACCTTCTTACTCCCATCCCTAACCCACACTTGGGGTCTGCTTTCTAGCAGCCATCACCCACCCACCTCCATCCAGGCCGAACAACATTCACATGCCCTTTGAGAAGGCGCCAGTCCCCAGGCCTTGTTGCCTCGCTCTCCTACAGGTCTCATGTCCCCTCCTCTCCAGCCCATTCCTCTACTGCTTTTTGGGTCCCTTACTCTAGCCTTGCCCACCCATTCCCCAGCACAGCCGCAGGCAAACCTTAACACGCAGTCCCACTTCTTCACATTCTTCCCTGCGATGCTCCCCTTCCCCAGCCCAATCCCTGCCTTCAGGAGAAAACCCAAACTCCCAGCCCACCCTCCAGGCCCTCGATCTCCCATCCCCGCCCTCCGCTCAGCATCCCTTGCTCCTTGCTCCCTCCCACGTCTGTGCCTTTCTACACCCTGTTCCCCTCTTGGGGACTGTCTTCTTTCTTGCCCCTTCTTTTGGCTAATGTCTCTGGATGCCCCTTACTCTGGAAGCTCTTCCTGACCACCAGGGCTAGGCAAGTGCTCCCCTCTTGCTTCCCTTGCTCAGCCCTCCTCGTACCTATTATAAACCTGTGTCTCCTTGCTGCTGCCCTTAGTGGTCCCACTGGAGGGAGGAAACTCTGTCCGACATGCCTCACTAGTCTTTGAGAGGCACCTGGGTGGGGGATGGCACTGACCTAACTCCTCCCATATGCAGTGTGGCAGCTAGGCTTTGACTACTAAACAGCTGGCTCGGGAAATGATGTAGCATTGTAAGCAAAACCAGGCCCGCTCACCACGTAGGCACACCCCACCCACACAGTCGCACTGTGTCACAGGGTTTGTGGGTATATTATGACTAACACATTTGCTTAAAAGTTTTCTGCATTCCTAGTAGCTTTCCGCCATCATGTTATTCCCCAGCCAATGCTGATGTTCAACTACAAGGGTGGGGGAAGAGGGGTGAGAAATTAATAAATGTTAAAGAGGCCACCACTCTGGACGAGGTCGGGTGTTGCTAGAGTCATAAGATGTTGCTTTTGCTCAGGGCAGAGGCACTCTGAGGGCCACTACCGAGCGGTGAATGTGAGTCCCAGCTCCCCACTTTGTCCTACGCCCTCCCCGCTGGTGTCTGTGTCCCTATCATCTCTCCATTCCTGGTGGGGTGGTGGCACCTGCTCTAGGAAGCTCTCTCCACACCCCTAAGCTCGGGTGCTTTCACTCTGCCCCAGAGGGCCCATGCCTATCACCAGCTCAGCGCTCACCCCAGCAGAGTGACAGTGTCTCTGGCCTATCTTTTCCCCAGATGGGGCCTTGTGAGTGCTGGAGCTGCCTTGCCCTTGTGCCCCCTGCCATGCTAAACCAGGCTGACACCTAGCAGGACTCAATGAGTGGCCATTACAGTGTAAGCTCTCCAGGGCAGAACCTGGAACTCCAGTGCTTTCAAGAGACCAGTGAGTACTGGGTGGGCCAAGGGCGTGGCCAGCCTGGAGTTCTCCTATAGGCCTGGGACCCAGTGTTCCCAGGTGCATCTTAGGGACCCCCGGGTGAGGAGGGAAGCAGGGTTGGGAGTAAGGCCATAGTCCATTGGACTTTTCTGATATGACTGGGCCCTGGAGTCCAGGCTGAGAGCTGGCGTCAGCTGCCTTTCAGCTATGATGGCCACCCAACACCTGCATGGCCCACCTCATCCAGCTGTTCAGCTTTGCTCTTTGTACCAGCCAGAGCAGCCTACAGACTGTTACTCCTGCCTCCAAGCCTCTTGGGCTGTCTCCCAGCCTGCTCCTCTCGTAGTTGAACCCCTTCTGTCTGCACCTCATTCTGGCCTCTCATCTGACAGCCCCTCACCAAATTCCCGTCTCACACAGAAGTCTGTGTGGGCTGTTCTCCAGGGGGAGATACAGTGGGGATCCCTTCTCTTCCAAAGCCCTTCCAGTCCCCCATCCTCAGTGTCTGCTGCTTCCACAGAACTGTGGTTTGTGCTACTCACAGGAATTTGATGTGCTGTCTAGGCTGAATTGCCAAGGCTGCCTTCAGGTCAGAGTTCCTCTTCCCTGCTTGTCTTTGAGCCTTTCGAGGGCCCAGGTCTTACTGCCTTTTATACCCTCCACAGCCCTTCCTGTAGAGCCCCAAGTATCTTAGGATCTCAAAAGTTATTTGGTGTCTCCTGACTTATTCAAGCACTTGTAACAAGATTCAGAGGAGCAGCAACTGCCCATTTGCTCAGTACCCACCATGAGCTTTACATACACAATTCCCTGACAATCCTGTGGCCGTGCGCCATCCCCGTTCACCAATGAGGAACATGAGACCAAAGAGGTTAAACACTCAGCCTGAGACCACTCAGCTAAGGTTTCAGAGCCAGGATTTGAACCCAAATCTGCCTGATCTGCTGCCTCACGTGGCTTATGACCTCCAACACTTGCTAGAGGCTGCATGCCAGGAGACTAGGGCATGCCTATTCTGCAGAGTTGGGAAATGCTTGCAAACAGGATACCTTCGAATCCTCTTGATGCTGAGCATTGGAAAATTCAGAGACAAATGAGACGCAGCCCTGCCTTTCAGGAGACAAAAATCACTCTCTCCAACTCTTATACAGGATGGGCTGTCCTAAGAGCCCCATGAAGGGCCTGACAAAGCACTGCTGTGATTTAGAAGAGGGAGAGAGGGACTGGGAGCTGAGGGTATGAGGGAGGCTTTCCAAAGAAGGCAGGCAAGATGAGCTGTGGGGGCTTTGGCTGGACTAGGATATATCAGGACCAAAAAAGGATGTCCATACCTGCAGCCAAACATGGACAAGGCTTAGTGGCGGGAAACCAAGGCATGTGCGGGAAACCAGGGCATGTGTGAAGTCCAGTAAATGGCATAGGGTGGGGGAGTGTAAGAAGACTAGAAAAAAAATTTGAAAGTGAGTAGGAGAGCTGTGAAAGCCAAGCTGAAGAGTCTGAACCTTATTCTGCAGGCAATGCGGAGCCAAAGAAGGCTTCTGAGCAGGAGAATGACATGACAGTAGCACCTAACATTGATTGCACATGACTTTAAGTCAGGCACCACACCAAGTAACTGTCATGTCACTGAATACAATAGCCCTGGGAGGTGGAAGAAGGGCAGTCCTCACCACCCAGGTGAGAAGCCTCAGGATTCGAGACAAGTAATGTATGTGGTCTCACCTGAGCCTCCTCTCCTGGGGCACCCACCTGCTCCTGGGCCCGACTGCCTCCCAGGCACACCAAATCCTGCCATCCTCCGTAGCCATCCTTAGAGAGGCCACAGGTGGTCCACAAGGTCAGCTTCCACTCGATGTTGGCTGACAGAGACTCTCCGCTAGTGATCTCAGCCGTGGCCTGGGTCCTCCTGGGAGGGAAAGCCACCAAAGAGCCAGACAGAAGGGCTCTCAGGAGGGAGGCCCAGAACCATCCATCCCCCAGCCTCATGGGAAAAGGATATTCCCAAGTATCACCCTGCAGCCCTTCTGCTTTGGCCTCCAGGCCTTTCCTGGCTATTGGTTTTTCCAATTCTCATACCAGCCAGGCCAGGAAAGCCTAGAATCCCAGGGAAGAGCCTATCAATCAGGAATCTGTTTTCCTCCTTGCAGAAGCCACTCTCCTCTGCCCACAGGGCCGCCTCCGCCCTCCAGACCTCCTTCCAGTCTCCTCACCCATTTTTCAGACCAGGAGATTACAGTCTTAAGGCTAACAGGAAAGGCCATGGTCCCGAGACTCCTGAGCCCATGGCAGAGCCAGGGACCCTCAGCACCCAGGCACCCAGGCCCAGTCCTTTGGAGCGCAAACCCCAACTTACTGCAGCAGTGCCTCCAACAGCTTGGTGACATTGGAAGAATAATGGAGGACGATCACTGGCCTGAGCAGAAGCTGGGATATGTCTAGCTATAGGGAAACAGAAAGGTCAGCTGGTCTTGGTCTCCTATTCCCCAGCCTATGCGCCCATAAACCCTGATGCAATTTACCTCTCGGACCACGTTGTGGTTCAAAATGAGGAGAAGCAGGGCAGAGGCTCCCAGGAAGAGCGCCCTCCGCATCTGCAGGACAGAAGCAGAGGCTAGCCCACACCTTACCCCACACCCTGCCCACACACTGTAAACCACAGCTGTTCTTAGCTACTGGCACTACAATGAGCATTTCCTCTATAAGCTCCTTGAGGTCAAGGGCAGAAAACTTTATTCCTCCTGCCTTCTTCCCAGATGCTCTGTGGAACCCAGACAATGCTGTGTCTTCCCCAGTCCTAGCACGGCAGGGCTGCCCACCAACCCCCAGCAAGAACTTCCAATCGAATATTCTCAGAGCCTGGAAGAGCTTCCTGACTCTGGCCTCCCCCCACCTCCCGTTTCCACACCACACTGACTCAGTTTTCCTAACTGGGGCCCCTTGCCTCACCCTGGCTAAGCAGTTTTCTGGAAGCTCCTTAAGGTCCCACCTGGTAATCTGGCTCTAGCAAATGCCTTGAAACACCCTTCTCCAGTCCCCTTCCTCACATACACCCCCTGCACCTGCTGGACCAGGGCCTTGGGATAGAACTGCGGGCCACTGCCCTGACTCTCCTGGTGGAACTGGGCCGCCTGCTCCTTTCCCACATACGCCACTGCAATCCAGCCTTCTCCGGGCACCTCCTGCTCAACGTCCACGATGTCCATCTGTGGGGCGAAGGTCCATGGGCAGAGGGAGGAGGGAGGATCAGACACACAGGGGGTGCAGGGTTTAGGAAGAGCATCTGGATCTCAGGTTTTGGAAGCTGGAATGCCGGGAGCCTGGGCAGCCTGGGGAAGGGGCGCTGGGCTGCCAGGGGTTGGTCCAGGATGAAGGCCGGATCTGGGTGTGGGATCTACATTGGGACGGGAGCCAGATGGCTCGGCGGCGCTCACCAGCAGCAGGCGACCGCCCAGCGTCGGCGCCGGGTCGGCCTCAGCGCCGATCCTGACGCCCTCCAGGACCAGAGCGTCCTGCCGCGGCAGCCTCACGTCCACCCGCACGGCGCGGGCCCCGCCCCGTCCCGCCCCGGCTGCGGGCTCGCTGCCGTCCGCTGCGGCCCCGGGCCCTGCCAGGCCCAGCCAGAGCGGCAGCAGGGGCAGCAGCAGCAACAGCGGCGACGGCGGCGGCGGAGGCGGCGGCGGAGGCGGCGACCTCAGCGCGGGGCGAGCGGCGGGGCCCATGATCGGACCCAGCGAGCAGATTAGACAGAGGAACCGAGGGTCCTGGGCGCCGGGATAGCGGAGCTAGCGAGGCCGCGGCCGGACGGGGCGGGGCGCTGGGAGGGGGCGGGGCTCGGGCCGGACGGGGCGGGGCGCCGGGGGAGGGATGGGCTCTCGGCGGCTCCGGCGCCCAGACCAGGCCGCACGCGCCCCCTGGTGGCCGCGGAGAACCCTAGCGCGGGAGGCCGGAGAGGCTAAAATTGAGTGGAGCCCAGGTCACTGTGCGGAGGAGGGAAGTCAGGGAGGAGAAGCTCACAGCTTGCTGGGTTGCCAAAGGCCGAGGCCCGGGGCAGAGGAGAGTGAGAGAGATAGTTGGAAGGGACGCCATGGGGAGGCGGAGGCACGATCAAGGCCGAAGAAGGGCAGGAACGAGAGATGTCTGGGGTCCCGAAGGCTGGAGTGACCTCATGGTCCCACGGTGTGGCCTGGGCCAAATAGCAACCCTCCGTCTTCCCTGGACCTGTTTCTTCCCCAGACCAAACTCCAGGAGGCAGAGAAACAGAGATTGGGGTGGGAGGCAGCCAGGGGGAGATCGAGGCAAGGGTCCTGGAGTGGCAGAGAGAGGGGCTAGGGATGCTTGGCTGGACAGAGTAGGCCAGACACATCTCAGTGGGGCCAAGAGGCTGAGTCCTAGTGGAAGTAACTTCCTTGGGCTGTGAAGTGGGCACAGTATATGACCAGCACCTCCTCCCCACAACAAGTAATCTCTGATACCCACCAGAATGTGAAAGTTCCATGTGTTGTCCTAAAACTCATCCTTCTCTTCAGGGCATGTGGCTACTGGGAGCTGGCTTAGTCTGAAAACCTTTTTAGAAATGAACTGTGATAAAAGGGCAAAGGCAGTTTGAGCCACGACAGTCTTTTCCTTAAAATTTTATAACGAAAAATATCAAACGTACACAAAACTTGAAAGAATTTTACAGTGAACACCCACATAACCACCAATATTGAATCGTCATGATGCTCCAGAAGAAGAATAAAACGGAAAGAATAAGACAGCCTGATATCAGCCCAAATACAAATGAGGCATCAAACAGAGAAGCCAGAAACAGACCCACATACACATAAACATAGCTATGTCAGAGGAAGCAGTGCAGTTTTGGCCAGAGGAGGAGGAAGTATAATGAACTGTTTGATAAATCGTGCTAAGAAAATGGGTTAACAATAAGGAAAAGAAGTGAAATTGGACCCCTACTGACCATCATATACAAACTGTAAATTCCACGTGGATTAAAGACCTAAATATGAAAAGTCACACTTTAAATATTTTTGGAAAGAAACATAGGAGAATATCTTGATTACTTCAAGGCCAGGAGAAATACATAAAAGCAGAACAAAGGAAAAGTTTGAAAAAATTCATCCACAATAAAATGCTTGTTAATCAAAACATTGTAATAAAGTTGCAGGGAAAGCCACAAACTAGGAGAAGGTATTTGCAGCCAAATAATTCACATGCAGAATAGACAAATAAATAGATATGGGCTACAAGATGCAAATAGGCACTTGACGAAAGAGGAAACAAGGATGGTTAATAAATATGAAAAGATGCTCAACTTAATCATTAATCAGGGAAATACAAATTAAAATAATATGAGAGACCAACTGATCAAAATTTTAGAGTCTGACAATGTCAAGTGTTAGTAGGGATGTGGAGCAATGGAATCTATACACTGCTGATGGCTGTACAGCCTGGTTGTACTTGCACAATACAAGCCACGTCGGAAACTATTTTGTATCAAATAAAACAATATGCACATTCTCAGGAATTCTACTCCTGAGTATATACTCTAGAACAGTGCTTCTCAATATAGACTGAATATTCGAATCATCTAAGGATCTATAAAATACTGATGCCCAACTTGTACTCTAAATCAACTGAAATGTTATTTCTGGAGGTGGAGATTGGTTGCTGATAATGATAAAAAATGTGTACGCCAAGTGACTCTAATGACTGAGAACGATTTCTTGAGCATGTGCAGAACAACCTTATTTAAATAGTAAAAAACTGAAAATGGCCCAATTCTTCATCACTAGAAGACATAAATTGTGGTATTCTTGTGTGGGTTACTAACATCCTTTTGTATGTATGAAATCACTCTTGAGGTCCCTTGGTTTCCACAGAGAGTCTTGCTTCTCCAATTCTATGAATGTCCTAGCCCATCTGTTAGCCTCAATGACCAGGTTGCAAGAACACACCGTGTAATTAGCCAGACTGTTGGCTTCACCATCTGTGTATACCTATTCCTACTACTTGCTCCCTACTCCCAAGCCCACCCACCCAGGCAAGGGGTCTTCACTGCTTCCCCGACACATACACTGACCAGACACAAATCCTTACTCATACCTGTTCCTAACCTAAAATACGTTTCTGCTTCTCCACAAATAACCACATCCCAGCCTTCCATCAGTGGGAGCCGGAGCACCCCTGTGAACTTGGTGAGTAACCAGAGTTACCCTGTGCTTACCTCCTTGGTTATCCTGGAAGAGACAAGTACTTGAGGATGTAGTCTCAATGTGGGGGCGTGTAGTCCAGTCCAGCCCGGAGTCTTCTGATGTTGCATGCAGTGGGGTGGAGTCGGAGGGCAATAAAGATCAGAGTTGCCACTGAAGGGTGGATAAGCCCAGGAACAGAACAGCAAAGGACCAGAGATTGACTGCAGGGAGATGAATGCCAGGCAAGGCCCTGTTTGTGAGCAAAGCACCTGAGGAAGAGGAGACTGGAGGGCCCCTCAGGGAGGGAAGGGATCCCAGCTGGGAGAAGAGGTCGGCCACTGGTCCTGGGGCCGATCCTTGGGCCACCTGGCTCCTAGGGCTGAATGGCCAGAACACTCAACCAGAAAAGCCAACTCCTCAGGTCCCAGCATGCTTTACTTCTGAGGTTGGGTGGGTAGCTGGTAGGGACAGAGCTGTCACTTTCTCACCATGTATCTCCAGGCAAGCCACTTCCCTTTTCTTGGCTTGTGACCCCAACTGTAAAAAAAGGAGTTAGACTGAAAGATTTAGGGTTTTTTTTTTTTCAACAAACATGCTGTGATTCTCAGTGGCTTGTGTCTTAGAATACAAGGTTTCCTGGCCTAGGCTGAGCTGTGTGCCCCTATCTCTCTTCATGCCTTAAAGTTGTAGGGGATCCTAGGGAAAAGTGAAGCTGTTAACAAAAGCGTGAGGCACGGGGTACGTTGCCTCAAGTGGGAACAGGGTAAGAGTAGTGAAATGTTTTAGATTCGGTACCAGGAACAGGACGTCTGGTAAAGCCAGTGAATTCCCTGGGCACAAGTCCACAGCTGCTCTTCTTCTGCTGTGAAACGGGTCCTTCAGTGTGGTGCCAGGCTGTGCATAAACATGGACGATGCATTCCACGAGTCCACGGATGGCTGTGCTGGAGGAAGGATGAAGGACAAGCAAATCCACATTCAGAATAGGTGCCTGCTGTAGCGAGTCTGAACCTTGGCCCACTTTGTGATGGAAGGGGCCAATGTAATTAATCGGCCACCAGGTGGCAGACTGGTCCTCCAGAAATGGGGTCCCACTGGGGCCCAGCGTCGGTTTCTGCTGTTTTTACAGAGACTTGAAGAAGGCCATGCCTAGCTCACAGGGATGTACAACGCTACCACCACCTTCACCCCTCCCTTCCCACGTGGGGGCTTCAGGCCCAGGGACGACGAGAGAGGTCTGGTCTGGAGGGCTGTATTTCCAGAATTCAGAGGTCCCTGAGATCCTTTCATCTTACAGGCATGAGCCCCAGGACATATAACAAGTTGTCTTAAAAAAAAAAAAAAAATCTTATAAAAAGGGATCAAATATGTGGTGACAGAAAGAAATCTAACTATGGGAGGTGAACACAATGTAAATATGCCTTACTGTCAAAATGTACAGCCGAAACCTACCAGATTTTGTTAACCAATGTCGCCATAAAAAATTAATTTTTTAAACATTAAAAAAAAAATCTTAGACAGTCCCTTGGGTGCCTAGTTCTGTCACCACTTCCCCCCGCATTCACCCAGATGCCCAGAGAGGGATAATGACTTGCCCAAGACCACACAGGGCAGGTGCAGAGTAGCAGCAACAGAACTGTGGTGTAGGAGAGAGGAAGAGCTGCAGAGAGGAAGAGCAGTCAGGGGCCCGCTCCCTCCCTGGTCCCAGACTTTAAGGGGCAGAGTGAGTGTTGGGTCCTACCCACAAATGGATGTTGTGTCTGCAGTGTTTTAGGCACTGGATATGAAGCAGTGACCATGACAAGCAATGGCTCCTGCCCTTGAGAATAGATAGTCAACCATAACCACATCCACAAGCAAGATTATTTCAGACCACGGAAGGGCCATACGAAGGAGACAAAATGACTTTAGAAAGTGACTGGGGTCTGGGGACTGCTTCAGTTCCCGTGCCAGGAGAATTAAGGCCTCTCTGAGAGGTGGTGTTGAGACCTGGCTGGCAAGAATATCTGGGGGAAGAAACAGGAAGTTCAAGTAAAAACAGCTGATACATTTACTGTGTTCCAAGCACTGTTCTAGGTCCTTTGCATGAATTAGCTCATTTGATCTCCTTACAACCTTAGGAGGTAGTAAGATTGTCATTGCCATTCTATAAAAGGGAAATTGAGGCATAGGGGTCAAGTAACCTTGGTAGGTGAGAGAACCAGGACCTGAACTCAGGTGGTCTGCTGCAGAGTTGGTGGGCTCACCCTGTGCCATTCTGCTTCTTAAGGGCATTGACACCGAATGAACAAGTCTGACTGAAAATCTGGATTCTATCTTGAATGCAGGGGGTGGGGGTAGAAATGACAATCCACTCTTCCCAAGAGAAGGTTTGAGCCAGCTAGTGCCAGAGCCAGGGCAGGTTCTCCAGCACCCCTACTGCCTCCCCCTCCCTTTCCCTTTGGGGGAGTCCTGAATTCCCAGTTCCCTGCCCCCGCCTCTCGTTCACAGCTAACTGGGCCACCTCATTCTAAAGAGATTTGACTCCGGGAGACAACTAGAGACTGGTGAGAAAGGGCTTAGGGATTAGACAATGATATCTGGGAAGGTAAGGGACTTAATTAGGGGGGTTCGGGTGTGGGAAGTGGGGCGGGGAGAGGATTTGTGTCTTCACAAAGCCAGGGTCGACTGTGGAAGTGAGGAGGAAGTGGGCTCCTGGGGAGGAGCCAGGCAGGGCTCAGTTTCTTACATTCTGTTGTGTCTTCAGAAATAACACACAATAGTATTAATAACCCCTCACATTTGTGCCCCCTTTGCTTTTCCAGCCATTATTTCACTTGGAATTCTCACAGAGGCCTTGGGAAAGAGGCAAGGATTATATTTCTCCCCAGGTTACTGGCACCCAGAGAAGGCAGGTAACTTTGCCACAGAAGGAGCTGGGGTTTGGCTCCAGGCCTCCCGGCTCCTGGCCTGGGACTGCTTCCTCTGCTCCCTCTAGTGCAGGGGGAGAGGTGAGAGCAGGGGGCCAAGAAGCTGCAGCAGAAGTCATGGGGAACTCAATGTGGCCTAGTAGACTGGAGTCCTTAAAGACCCCTGGCGTCCATTGGGGAGGGGGAGAAAGAGAAAGCAGGAGGGAGAACAATGAGTGAGGGAACAGGAGGGTTGCCATCCTGTATTCTGGGCAGCTGGGCAGGGCTGCAGCTGGAAACAAAGGGGCCTGAAAAGAGAGCTCCTTATTCACTTCCCTCCTGTAACTCCCACCTCTGGAGATCCATCGGTGGGCCTTCTACCTTCGAAGGCACCCTTTCCCCACAGTCTGACCTTACCCTGCATATGTTCTAGTCTTTCTTGTTCAACACTGAGTGTGCCAAGGTTTCAAAAGGAGAAAGATGCCACCGCCCCCAAAGTTCCCATGGAGCATCTCCAGCTCAAGGATCTCAGAATAGCCCCACCCCTCCTCTCAAAGATCCTTCCTGACATCTGCCCCTCCTACATTCACATATCCCCAAGCCCTGATTCTTATCTGGCTCCCACGCCCTGCCCCTGCTCACTTCTCCACAGCCCAATCTCAGCCTGGGCGTGCCCTCCACCCCCAATACTCTGAGTTCCTCGAGGACAGTATTTCTTACTCCGTGATTAGCGCAGTGCTCAGTTCAATATGTTTGGGGTGAATTAATGTATGTATGAATGAATGAAAAGGCTTCCCACCCCCTCCGATCTGGTTGACTCTTGCTCAGCCATCAGGTCTGGGGAACCTGGGATGCACCCTGCCCTCTGACTGGGTGGGGACCATCCTGTCTACACCCTGTTGGTGGCACTGATTGCCCTGTACTGGAATGACTTGTTGCCTTGACTGTCTCTGCCCAGGAACTCCTTGAGGGCTTCATCCTCTGAGGTGTTCCCATGCCAGGCACCATGCCACTGCATAAGTTTTACTTGTGGAGTGAAGGAATGAAAGTGCTCTGGCTCCCAGTTCTGGTCAGGAGCAAAAGCCTGGGCCACCTGAAGGAAGAGGGCAGGTACAAGAATGAGCCCATCGCCAACGGCTTCCTTGTTCTGCTGCTATTACCTCTGCTACTGAGGCCGTGCAGCCCCAGGTAGTTGGATTTCTTCATTCCTTCACCATTTGTTGGAAAAGGACTTGAGGCAGCTGCAGCCCCACATGGCAAGGCTGGGAGGAGGCAAAAAGTTCCAGTCAGGGCCTTTCTGTACGGTCTCCCACAAGCACAAGGTCTTTCCAGAGAGTTCCAGCTGTCTTGGCTGCATGGAAGTAGAGTGTTCCACAAATATTTGTAGTATGGTTTAAAAGGCTATTCTCTCCAACTCTCAATTCACTGTGCCAACCTCCACACCACTCCTTTCCTGCTGACACCACCGAATCAGAGGACAGGGAACCCGGCAGGCTTTGATCTCGAGGTCAATGCCCTTGTTTTAGAGAATAGGCATCCAAGGCCCAGGGGTCAAGGGCAAAGAGCCCAAAGAAGGCCCCCACAAGCTCATTGCTCAGTCACTGCAGTGCATTCACTCAAGAATGAAGCCTAAAGCCCAGGGTCTAGACCCCAGTCCAGTGCTCCGACCTGTGCCTACAGCAGTCTCCCAGAGGAATCTCAACCCCAGGGCACTAACTCCTAAGCCTAGAACTGTCAGCCCAAGCTCCTCCTAGATCTCTGTGCTCCAGCAGCCTGTTGTCAGCTGTTCACACTTCCTTGCCCAGCAAGGTATACTCAGAACATCACACCCATCCCAGAGTTGCTAATGGCAGGGCCTGGATCTCACTTCAGGCCTACCTGAACCCCCGAGGCTGGGAGCTTCCTGTTGGGCCAGGCTGTTGCCTGATAGTCACCACCACAACACAAAGTAGTCAGTATCAAGTTCGAGTTGGCAGAGGTCATGTTGGGTTCGGTAGATCAGGGAGAGGTTTCTGGAAGCAGTATTAGATCAGGGTTTTGAAAGCTAGGGAGGATCTGACAGGAGGAAACAGGAGAGGACAGCAACTCTGACAGAGGCAGGAAAGCAGTGGTGTATCTGAGGGACGACACTGAGCTTCTCTTACTGAAATAAAAGTGTGAAGGGGACGGACGGCAGTTGAGGCCACAAAGGATGCTGGGATGAGATGAGGGTAGGCCTTGAATGCAAGTCAAGGAACAAGGGAGCCATTGTAGATTCTTGAACAGGGGAGCAACATACCTAGCAGGGAGCGAGAATTGCCAGGCAGGGGTTGGTTGGGGAATAGAGAACAGGTGAGGATGAGGAGGGGGACTCTCTCTTAGTAACCTGCTCGGAGGAGTTTACCAGATTATTATTCTAGGATTTATATTATCAGATTAACTAGCTGTTCCATAGTGGACTGGAGATAGGTAAGTTTCAGTGGTGGAAGGAGAAGCAGGCAGCCACAGGACCTGGGAAGGGCAGACTGGAGGAAGGGTACTTTACTTAGACCTTCGTAGCGGGTAACTCCAGATTCTTGGGGGAGGAGGTTATTGGAGGTTAGCTGGAGCTGGGGACTGTTTTCTGCTGGGTGAATGTTTTCCTTGTGCTTTCCCAGGCAGCCTCCGAAGGCAGCTCCCAGGTGAGTCCATACCCTGACCCACGGGCACCTGGCAGCATATGCCCCAGAAGCCAGGAACCTGAGTTCAAGACGCAGCTCTGCATGCACTCTTATCCTTAGGTTCCTCAATAAATCACCTGACCTTCTCACCATGGGCTTAAATGAAAGCCAGATCTGAAGTGCCTCGTAAAGTATAAAATGCTGAACCAATATAAAGGTTGTTCTATTTTCCCCTGATTAAGCCCTGAAATGAACATCTTGCCCCTGGAAGGGTCTTAAATACAGATCTCAGCCACATATCCAGCAAGGAAGGTGGCCATGCCCTGCCCTAGGTCAGAAGCTGATGATTTTTAAGCAGGGCAGGACTGCTGGGACTGCCTGAAAACACTTCACAGAGGTGGGATAGGGGCTCCCAGCCACAGGGTTAGACCTGAGACTCTCACTCTGCAGTGCCCTGCAGGAGACCTCTGTGGTGGGAGCCACGCCAGGGGGAGAGTAAAGGCCTTCCAAGTGTCTTTAATGGGCCTGCTATAGCCTGCTTCTGCCAGAAAGCCTGGGAGTGTTTTGCTTTCTACTCTCTTGGAGATTTGAATATGGAGGTGGCAGGGGCCCACTCTAAGGCTGGGTGCCCAGAGCCTCCTGGGCTTAAAACTCTGCCATGAATTCTAGGCAGGAAGGAAGGGTGTGATTAGGCACATTCCACATGACGAGCACCAGGCAAAGCTCTCCACATCTATCACACCACTAGTGATTTTGGGCAAGTCATCCCTCTTTGGGCCCCAGCTTCCACAGCTGTTAAGTGAGGTGAGCTTCCTGATCCCTGAATGATCTATGTTTATATCTCCTTCCCAGGGCTCCCCCAGCACCTGGCTCTGTGCCTATTGGAGCATTTCTTGCATTCGTTCATTCACCACACATTTATTGAATAGCCCCCGTGCAAGATGCTCTGCTGAGGGCAGAGGGCTTGTGGGCTTTCAGAGGCGAATAAAACAGGGCCCTATGGTCCAAGACCTCGTGGTCTAGCAGGGCAAATGCTACTAAGCAGGGCCACATCAAGGTTCTGCCAATCCTCCCCGCCTACCCCTTCTCTCCGCTCCTCTTTGGTTGTGGCCATGCTTCCTATCAACCACCAGAATTTTTTCTCATGCCATTGTGCCGCCATGAAATGAACCTCTTTTCCATTTCCTTCCCACTCCACATTTTAAGGCCCAGCTCCAGTGCCACTCCATCCGTGAAGCCTTCTACAATTCTTCCAACTCCAAACAAATTATCCCTCTTTTAAGCTACCTCCCAGGCACTTTCTGCCTCTCCTTGTGACATAGATCTCATTCTTATATTCTAGTTGGTGGTGCCTGTGTCTTTTTTTCGGGAGGGCAGGATGTTGTCTGATTCATTTCACAGTTCCCAGAACAGTGCTTAGGGCCTGGCATACAGGAGGAGAAAAGAATGGCCCAGGCATGTGACAGTAGAGGTAGGATTAGCATGGAGAGGAGGGGACCTAGGCAGAGGGGGAGGGCTGTGGAGTTCTGAAAGGAGGAAATGGCTCATTTTTGTGTGTTGTACAAGTCTGACTGTCCTGCCATGCTGTGGCTGGGGCATGGCAGGACAGTCAGACTTGTACAACACAAAAATCTACAGCTCTGGCCCCCAGGCTCGAGCAGGAAAAGTCAAGCAGATAAGCTGATAGCCAGCCTGCTTTCATTGGGCCATGGCTTTCTCTGCGGCTTCCTCCATCCAGGAGCTGAAGCCTGGCCAGGCAGGCAGAAAAGGGAGGCTGTGCAGGGCAATCTAGGGAGAGTGGTCACAGTGCCTGTGCTAGGCACTGCACTCAGTGAATTATGCACATTAACTCACTTTATCTTCTCATGCTGACTTGAAATCCAGATCATCTCCCTCCACTGAGTGAATGAAGAAGCTTGGATTCAGCGAGCTGAAGTCATGTGCAGAAGTCTCATACAAGTGGAGGATTTAGAACTCAAACCCAGGTCTTTGAAGTACTCTTCCATGCCGGCTGAGGGTGTGAGCAACTTAAAAGAAGAGCTCCCAAAGAGCTGGGAAGAGGGCAGACAGGGTCCTGGGTAGAGAGACCAGGTCTGTGCTTCCTTGTCTCCCTCAGCCTGTCCACCCCACAGGTTGTCAACACTGGGAGGCCTCAAGCTGGGTTGGCAGCAGTTGTCCAAAATCAGTGGCAGAACAGAAGGACAAGGGCTCCAGAGAGAAATGGCCAATACCACAGTTCCCAGAGTCAGGGCAATGGCTAGGCTTAGGAGCACCAGGCAAGCTCTCTACCATTCTGGGTAGGGAGGTCCTGTGCTATGGGGGCCTGATCTTACTTAGAAGAGCTCATTAAACAGTACCTAGATGGGGAAACTGAGGCCCGGAGAGCTCAGATGTCTCATTCAAGGTTACACTGTGAGCTAAGAGCAAATCTGGGACTAGAATCCAGACTTCTTGCTCTTCTGATGCCCTCTGGCCTTGGCCTTGGCCTGGGTTGGACACTTCTGCTTGACACCTGCCCAGGTTTCCACATCAGGAGGGGAGAGGGGACACTTCTGAGGTTCCTCCGCCCAGCGCATCTGCCTACTCTGTGTCTCGGATCCTTTAAAAGGCGGGGCTTGATTGTCAGCCCCGAGGCCCGGGCAAAAGGCTGGGACTTTACTCAGGCGGCAGAGAACCGTCTGAGCTCCATCAGCTGCCGCAAGCGCTGCGCCCCAGCCTGAGACACGATGAGCGGCAGAGTCGGCGACCTGAGCCCCAACCAGGAGGAGGCGCTGGCCAAGGTGGGCCCTCATCCTGGCCCAGGCCCCGCGCCGGGTTCCAGCCCTCGCCCTGCGGCAGCAGCCGCCGGGAAGGCGCTGGTTTGGGGACTAGCGATGGTCCTTGGAGGGCAGGCCGGAGGTGGTGGCGGGAGCAGCAGCGGGCTGTACCTGGCATCCCGTGCTCCTCGGGGCCGCCCCTCCTCCCTCCACCCGCCGAGGAGGCCCTGGGGAAGTTCGGTCATCCTGGCCCTAGCCCGGAGCGAGCCCCTGCAGACTCCACCCAGGAAGAAGTGGTTGCTTGGAAGCCCTGAGAGGTAGCTCAGGGCACAAAGGCGACATTCATGCTTGGAACTGGCAGCCAGGCTCTGGGGGCAGGGACAAGGCCCCAGGTTTCCTCCCATTTCGGGGAGGTTTTCCTCTTGCAGGGGCAGTGGCGCGATGGAAGGGGCCCTGGACAGCTCCTTAGGAGACTTGGATAGCCTCTGCTCTGGTCCTGAGTTGCTCTGCGACCTTGGGCAAAACCCATCCTTCATCTATCTGTTCCTTGATGGGGAGATGATATGGAAGAGAGCACTTTCCTGTGTGAAGTCTGGGATCCTTCCAGTGACTCAGTAGGTGTAGGGCTTGTCTGAGCTGAAACCAGCCCTGCTCTGTCCTCCATGGCTAGGGACTTGGGCTGATGCTCTTCAGAAGGCAAGGAGGTAAGCGTGGCTTTGCTTTGGCACCTGGGCAGAAGAGGGGGTAACAGTTCTAGGACTGGACCCTCTCTCTGCTACCTAAATCTCTTCTCTGTCACCCTTGGGGAGAGGGAAGGTTGGCTGTTCTAGGAGCCAGAACCGATTGGGTCCAGTCTCGAGGTTTGGAGGCTCCACAGCCGGGCAGTTTTTCATTGCTGGAAAAGGGTAGGGGGAGAGATGGCCCCTGCTGTGGCAGAGATGCTGAGGAACCAGCCCCATGAAGGCTTTGCCCAGGCTGGGCCTCCCCCGCCCCAGGGAGGCTGGATAGGGAGGTTTCAGATTTTACTGCTGACCTGCAGGGGAAGTCAGGCAGGGAGGGATTAGGCAGTGATTAAACTGGAAACCAGGGGCTGGTTAGGGTCCTTGGGAAGGCGTGGCTTCATGCCTGGGCCCTGGATGAGCAGTGTACCTGGGGGTCTGGGAACTGTTTGGGGGATGAGATGGTCTGAGTCCCTGGCTGACCTAGGCAAAGGGCAGAGGTGGCTGGTCCTCACTGGTCCCCTCTGAGGCTGTCCTGTATGTCGGTGACTAGGGAAAGATGAGTGGCTGGGAGGAGGAGGCGTGGGGAGGGCACGGGCAGTGGGTGTGCTCACTTACAGTAGTGAACAGTTGGAAGTAGGCGTGGCTGTCCTGGGGTCACTTGTCCAGCCTTTCTTGTTCAGCACTCCCTGCATTTTCCCCCTTCATGGCTTCCTGCTGGAACTGTTCCCTCCACCTGGATAGCCCTCCTGCCTCCTTTCACTGCCTTTGATGTCGTTCAAGCCCAGCTTAAATGCCATTTTTTAAAATGAAGTCATATGAGATCGCCCTCTTCTTGGCCCCAGTCAGAATCGAACCCTTCCTTCCCTCTGCTCTGCCAAGCACATTGCTCAGCATTCCATTACTAAGGGGGCAGAAGACTACAAAAGAGTGTATGCTCTGGCCTTGGACAGACCCAGGTTTACATCTCAGCTCTGCTGATTATTAGCTGTTTGATCTTGGTCATGTTACTTAGCCTCCCTGAGCTCCAATTTCTTCATCTGTAAAATGAAGACAGTAATACCTCTAGAGACTCTAAATGAGGCAGGAATAAGATAAGTGCCAAGTTCAGTGCTGGGCACATGGAGAATGTTGGTAAACTGACAGCTTTTACCATGGGATGTTTCAAATGTCTACTATCACGGTTAGCTGAGAATATGTCTGCCCGCCAGCCACATTAGAGAGTGCACACAGCCAGGCAAGGCAGTGTCTTACCGCCCGCCCCCCCCACCCCCACCTCCTTCTGCTACTTGGCTTCCACCAGCATGACAGACAGAGCGCCCCATGTAGCCCAAGTGCTCAGCCAGTGTTGAAAAGGGGTCCAGCAAAGTCCTTATGGAGAATCCTGGGCAGAGGGTGGTCAGGGTGAGACCTGTCACTCACCTAGCTGCCTTTCCCTACAGTTTCGGGAGAATGTCCAGGATGTGCTGCCCACTCTGCCGAATCCAGATGACTATTTTCTCCTGCGCTGGCTCCGAGGTGAGGGAAGAGGGCCTGGGGGATGCTGGGACAGGGGCTTGTTCTGGGTAACGGAATGGTACCCTCTGGGAACCCTGGCCCTGGCAACCTGAGAATCTGCAACATTTAACTTTTAGAACTAAAAGGGCCATTGGCAATTACATAACCTCAACCCTCCTACTGGATAGATGACACTGAGGCTCAGAGAGGTGAAGTAACTTGCCCCAAGTCACACAAGTGCTCGAGCTGCAGGCAGAGAGAGGACTAGAATCCAGTGCCTTTCCTTTCTGTTCTGCTGATGGACTTGGGGAAACAGATTGGGGAAAAGCCAAGAAAAGCCCCAGCCATGTGGGACGTCGGAGGCACAGTCAAGTTTGGAACCAAAGTCCTGGCTCCTGGGAGAGGCTGGGTCCTCTGTGGCCTGTCGGGATGGCAGGTCACCTGCTGCCAGCCATTTAGGCAGCTTGAAGGAGGGGTAGAGTATAGGGGAAACGTGGAGGGCTCGGCCTAAACTATGTTGACAAGACTCCCCTCGAGCCACCACCAGACTCCAGAGCCCCAAGTTCTGGTTCTAACTCTGCCCCAGCCTGGCTGTGGTACTTGGGCCAGGGACAAACATCTGCACTCTGGGAGAGTGGGACGAGACAGGGTGCCCTGCTTATTGCAAGATATGACAGAACAGAGCTCTAGGTACGGTGAGGCAATGTACATGTTTATATTAGAATCAAGGTCAAACTCCACCCCGTGCCCAACTCCTGAAATCTTTCTATTCTTTTCCCTATTCTCCTCTCCTGTGATTCAAGTCACGTGCCACCCTCTCTGATTCTTGTGACACACATTTTTTTTCTTTATAGAAACTTTATTACCAGACATAGACATAATAGAGAATAAATTCCGCTTTCTTAGATTAGCTTAGATTAAGTTGTGATATGGAATCAGAGTTCGAAAATTAAAAAGTTACCTGATTATTTATAGAATAGACACCACACACACACACACACACACACACACACACACACACATACACACACACACACACACACACACACTAGGGGTCTTGGGACAGGTGAAGAGCTGGATTTTCCCTTTCTGTGCTGAAGTTGAATACAGCTGGCATGCTCTGAGAGACTACTAGCAGGCACTCCAGGGCAGGCACAGCCAGGAGAGCCACATGGGGCTCTGTGTGCCTCTGGAAGTGCCACTTGCCATTTTCCCCCCAAAAGCTGCAAACCCATGCCCCCAGCCCACGCAGAGAGGGTGGAGGGGCAGTGTGGGGGTGGCAGTGGAGTCAGTCCAGGGCTATTCTGGCCCAGCAGTTTGCTGAAATGCTGTAGCTAGAACTGGGTGGGTGGAAAGAGTGGGAAGCCAGTGCTGCCTTAAAGGGCCAGCTGTAAGATCATCAAACAAACTACTGAACTGCTGCTAGGTGGAGAAATGTGGTTTCAGAGAGCTGTGAACAACAATACAGCTCTCTTTTATCTAAGAGGAGGCCAGCCTGGGGCCTTGCAGCTGGTTTCCCAGGCACCCCTAACTCCCCGGTCCTGGGATAACCCATCTCTTTGCAGGGACACTGAAGAGAGTGGTCATCCTCATTTGCCAGATGAGAAAACTGAGGCTCAGAGAGGGGAGGGCACTTCCCTGAAGGCACATAGATAATGTGAAACAGAGCCAGGGCAGAAACCTAGGGCCACAGATTCCCCAGCCAGCATCTTCTCCAGTAAGCCACAGCTACTTCGTGACGCCAAGCTGTGCCTCTTCAAACAGAGGAAGTGTGTCCTCTGCACTTTATTTGTGCCTCACGTTTCCTGGGTAGAAGCTCAGGCTTGGTCAGACTCTACTATGAATTTGAATTAAGGTTTCTGTTGTCTTCTTTTTTGTAAGAAACATTTTCTCTTTCTTTCTTTGATTCTAAAGGAAACATCTGCAAGGGGCATGCCAGCAGAATGTCCTTTTCTAAACTAGATGTGAGCTGGGGTTCTACTCTTTCCTCTTTCCCCCCGGGTGGGCTCAGTTTTCTGCTGGTCCCAGGTCTTGAGAGCGGCTCACAAATCTCCACTGCCTCCTCTTGACTTCGGCTGAGCTCTGGGAAGGGACCAGGCCAGGTGCTGCCAGGGACAAGTGGCAACTCAGGGAGGGCCCTTGAAGAAGACCCTGGATGTTGGACTCTGGCAGATAAGAATTAACTGGAGAACCACCCCGAGATAAAGGGGCTCACAGTTCACCATCACTCCTATTCCCTGGGAAGATAAGGTCTCTCCTCATAGTTAGGGATGTCCCTCCTATGGAGGAGCCCCACTTTCACAATCCAGCCAGGCACTCCCATCATAATAGCATGTTGCCTTGCATCTTCCAAGTGTTTCTAGCTCATTAGATAATTTGAACAGAGATGCGGAGTATCTTATCTAAGGTCAAACAGGGAGGCGGAAGTGCAGAGATGCAAACCCAGATTACATTCCTCTAAAAGCTGCCGCCTGCTGCCATGATGGCACATAAAGGGCAGTCAGGAGGAACTTCCCAAGAGCGAAGGCTGTTCAGTTCTGCAAATGCGTGTCCAGCTCTAGTGACTGGCGCGGCACTGGTCAAACCTCTCAATGCACCCTTTGAATACATCACGAGTAGACTGGATTTCATGATAGCAGAGTCGGGGGATGTGCTTGGCCACTCCTGGGGAGCAATGATTAAGGGACTGGTGACAGTCCAGAGGACAGCTTATCTGGTCCAGGTTTCAGGACTGTCAAGCAGATATTGATGTCAGTCAAATCCACAGAGGACATAGAGCTGGGAGGCAATGCTCATAGGTCAGATGGCAAAATTGATCGGAACCTGGATCTTAAAATCTCTTTAAAGGATGAAATGAAGCTGAGTGTAACAAGATGAAATCTGACAGGGATGAAGCCAGAAAACCACCTCACAATGTATGGGATGGAGGCTTAGCAGCAGTATAGCTGAAAAGGATTTAGGAGTTTCAGTTGACTGTAAGTTCCACCTGAGTTAAGGGCATGACCATTGCCAAGAAAGTTTTTAGGCTTTATTGGAGAAGGGTAGACAACACCTGGTACTGTGCTCAGCTCTGGACAACACATTTAAAGAGGGATGATGGCAAACTGGAAAACACCCAAAGGGAAGTTATTTGGGTGAACTCGAAACCACACTTTGAGAAATGGTGAAAGAGTCCACAGATGGGCAGCATAATAGCAGAGGGAAACCCAAGTGGCAGCACAGAATTTCTAAGTATTGGGAAGTTTGTCATGTGGTGAGGAAGTGACCACACTCTCTAAGTGTCTCTGTATAACAGTATAACAATGACTGAGTGCAAATGGCAACTCAAACGATCTAGGAACAGATGGCTTTGCGGGGCAGTGAGATCTTTGTTTTCAACTTGAGCAGGACAACTCGTTGGAGCTCATACATAACATAGAGTTGGCCCAGGTGAACTTCGATTCTGACACTTTCCAGACACCCTTGGAGGAGGGAGGGCCCTCTGTGTCCCATAGGGGTATTTGTGAGTCCTTTGAGGACATGACAAAATTGACTGGAAGCTCATCAACCCCTCCATCCTACTGGGATTTTCTGCCAGCTTGGTCTTAGATTGTGGGGCAGCTATGTTCATCTTTGAACTGTGGGTCAAGTTTTCAGTTTGGGATGTTAGACTGTGAGATTATTCACTTTGTGTACGGGAAAGGGGAAATGATAAGGGAGTCCAGTGTTCCCTTTCCCTGATAGGAAATAAGACCTTTCACCCGATTGTATCCACTAGGGTAAAACTCTCTTGACCCTGAAGTTGTGATACTGCCCCCACCTGCCCTTCACTTTGACCTGCTTTTCAGGGGTTGTGGTACTCCAGAAGCCCTCAGTGAAGGTCCTCATACTAGCTTCTACATGTGGAGTGATGTGGGAGTCAGCCGGGACATTGACAGAGAGGAGCTGGCCCTGATAGGGAAATCTTGTCCCTGGACACCCAGTCTGCTGGCCTAACCCTGACCACGTATCCCTTTTTACAGCAAGAAGCTTTGACCTGCAGAAGTCCGAGGCCATGCTCCGGAAGGTGAGGTCCATCTGCTTCCAAGTCCCATGGTTGCCACCATTCCTGCCCGTCAGAATCACACTGTGCATGAACAGTTTTTGCCCACCCCACCCACTCCCATGATGGCCTGTAGCTCGTGTGACATATCTGAGCATTAACTGACCATTACTGCCTTATTCTTCTGGACAAAGTACATTCATTCTCTTTCCTGGACACACAGAGCTTTCATAGGTCTAAGCCAGCCGAGGATTACAGTGTCCTGCTGAGACCTCTAAAATAAGCAGTGCCTTCTTTTGCATTCCTGCCAGTTGCCTTCTCATGACTTACCTGTGATCTGGTGGTCTGTTCATGCTGTCACCTATTGCTAGATGCCTATTAAGGGGTCCTCCCTTCTCCACCCTCACTTTTTTAAAGCCCCGATTGTGTGTTTGCAGCATGTGGAGTTCCGAAAGCAAAAGGACACTGACAACGTCATAAGCTGGCAGCCTCCAGAGGTGAGGACGGATGATCCTTGCCCACTTTTCTGTTAGGTTATTAGACCCACAATCTCACAATCTGTGTCCTGGGTCCATGGGACTGGGACCCTTAGAGGGAAGGTCTGACAATACCAAGTGGGCCCTAATGGTTCCCAGGAGGGGTGTCCATGGCACCCAGGGGAAGGCTGTGGAGAGAGAAACTGATAAGCCCAGAAGAAGGCCCCAGGATACAGGGAGAGTATGGCTGCCCTGGGCCTGCTGACCAGGTACCTTCTCTGTGTCTTTGCCCAGGTGGTCCAACTGTATCTTTCAGGGGGCATGTGTGGCTACGACATGGAAGGCTCTCCCATCTGGTATGACATCATTGGACCTCTGGATGCCAGAGGTCTGCTCCTCTCAGCCACCAAACAGGACTTGCTGAAGACCAAGATGCGGGACTGCGAGCTGCTTCGGCAAGAGTGTAACCGCCAGTCCGAAAAGGCGAGTGGACTGAGTTAATCACGGTAGAGGTGTTCAAGCAAAAGAAAGGATGTCACAAAGGGACTGAAAAACACAGCTTCAGGGCGGAGGCCCAGACGTCTGAATTTCATAGACTAGTGAAATTTCAAAGTTTTAGGGACTGACATATGTTGCCAAATTTTTAGTTTTCTAAGTAAGGACAAAAATTTGCCAGCTACTTATTACCATAATTAACCTCCAAAACTGTAGGAATGGCAAAATCTCAGAATAAAGGTCAATCCTTTAAATGCAATACATTTAGCTTCATAAAGAACTCACTATATTATTGCTATTTTTCTCATTTATCTGGGCACTGGTGAGATCTTTGTCATGGACCACCCTATTCTGACAAGTATTTGGGTATCACTGGTGTGGATGAGCTCAGATTCTGTGTTTCTCTAACTCTGTATTTTTAAACAAAGAAAGGACAGTTGATTTCCTTACTCTGAAAAAGCTTGAAGAGCATGTTAGAGCTGCTACCATAATCTTTTCTCCTTCCTTCCCCTTCATCAGATGTAAACATCCAGTGAAATGATGTGATAAGTTCGGGACCATTTCAACACTGTCATCCACAAACATTCACTGAGAGCCTAGTGTCTACAGAGACCTTACAGGCCAAGGAGGCAAAGAAGTGTTAGACAGGAATGCACCCTTAGGCTGCACAGAGCATCTGTGCCTGAGCACTATATAAATGGCTGCACAAGGCCCTGTGGACAGAGCACTACACGGTGCTACACACGGAGGAAGAGGGAGGCTTCCAGGTCAAACTGCAGAAGAGACCTCAGATGTAATCTAGACCCACCCAATGGTACTAGATGAGAACATGGAGCCCTAGGCAGGAAGGGTGACTTGTCTGGGCCACAGTTCCAGCCTGGGGTAATTATCTCCCTTTGGAAAACCCTAGGTACTGCCCCGCCCAGATCTGGTTGCAATATGGGCACATGATGCAATCAACATTTGCCCTGAACTGAGTGGGCAGCCTGCTGTGACTTTCTGCTCCTCTGTCCCCTGCAGATGGGGAAGAAGGTAGAGAACATAACCCTGATTTATGACTGTGAGGGGCTTGGCCTCAAGCATCTCTGGAAGCCTGCTGTGGAGGTCTATGGAGAGGTGAGAGGCAGGACTGGGGAAGGCAGAGAAGGGGAGAGTTGGGCCCCTCTGCAAGGATGTCCTACGGGATGGTTGAGGCGATGGGGACAGAGTCCAGCCTGGAGGAGGCAGGGCCTTTCACCCTGGCACAGAGTTCTGAGCCCACTATTCTCAATGCTTTTTTTCCACAGTTTCTCTGCATGGTTGAAGATAATTATCCCGAAACACTGAAGCGTCTTTTAGTTATTAAAGGTAAGTTGAGAACTTCCTATGAGGAAGCCAAATGGGAAAGAGGGGCCAAAAATGTTACTGGGAGAGATTTGGGAGAGTAAAATGAAGTGAGCCAAAGGAAGGGATCTGAGAACCTTTGATGTAGACTGCTTTACAATTCATGGAGCTTCTAGAATCTATTACTACCTTCGAGCTACCCAGCCCAGTGAGACAGGAAGACGATACCCATTTCACTATACCCATTATACAGATGGGGAAACCAGAACTCGAAGAGATACCCATGCTGAGCCTCACACCCTAGGCTACCTGCGTGGGCTCCACAGCACTAGGGAATGTATGGCCTGACACAGGGGCCTGTAGATAACACTGTTAGGGACAGAGTGGGCACTGCTCCCAGTCTCACATCATCTGGTCTCTGTTCCAGCCCCTAAGTTGTTTCCTGTGGCATATAACCTGGTCAAACCCTTCCTGAGTGAGGATACGCGTAAGAAGATCATGGTCCTAGGGGGTGAGTAGCCCAGATTCTTCTCAACTCCACAGAATGGTCTGTAGTCCAAGTTGAGATGGCTTTAGAGGTATGGCCACAGCTACCAGGGCAAAGGTTCCCTCCACTGGTTTGGTAGTGGTGGGACCCAGGAGCAAGCTGGGGCTGGGCTAGGGTCTTCCTGTCTGTTTCCATATTCTTGAAGAAAGTACTGAGCTCAGCACTGTAGAGAGGAAGCTCTAATGAAAACTAGAAAAGGTACTAGGAATGGCCTAGAGAAGATGCCATGGGGTCACAAGAGTAGAGGTTCCTTTCAGTTGAGGGCAAGTAGGAGTGACTTCACTTGATGAGTACCTACTCTTTGTTAGGCCCTGGACTAGGTGCCGAGGCTACAGTTGAATTAGAGAAGAGTCTCTTGAAGAGCTCTCAGCCTCTTGGGGAAGACACGAACCCCATTTGACCTAGGGAGGAGGTGATGCCTACCTAAGCCAAGTGCAATGGAATGAGTAAGAGGCAACCAGATGAAACAAGACAGGAAGCTTGCTTCCTGGAACAGCACTGAGCAAAGACCTTATACACTATGGCACAGGCAGGTGGCAAGATGGAGAGGGAGCCAGGAGCAGATCACAGAGAACCCAGGGCACTATGCTGAGACACTGAGACATGACTCTATAGGCCACTGGGAACCAGAGGAGAGTTCTGAGCAGGGGAGTACAAGGGTCAGATTTTAAATTGAGACACACCTTCTTGGCAAGATCATGAAAGACAGATACCAGTTTGTCCACTGTGACCATAGTCCATGCAACAGGTTTTACAAGCTTGAGCCAAGGCAGCAGCAGTAGGGATAGAGAGGAGAGGATGGATTTAGGACTATTTAGGAAGTAAAACAGCAGAACTCAATTGACTGGATATAGGAGGGGAGGAAGAGAAATCTCGAATGACTCCATAATGTCTAGCATGAATCACTGAGTATTGCAGTCACTCTGATGCAATTAATTCAACTAAGGAATACGAGTAGAAGAATAAGCTTGAAGTTAAGGAGTGGGAGCTATACAGATGTTGGGGATACTTGAGCCTGAAGCTTAGGTGAGAACTCCAGCCTGGAGATTTGGGAGTTATCAAATATAGGCAGCAGCTAAGACCTTGAGCGTAGATAAGACTGCCCACAAAAGAACAGAGGCTGAGCCCTGGGGAATATCCAAGCTCTAAGGCAGACAGAGGAGGCGGAGCCCACCAGGGAGACTGAGAAGTGATTGAGAAGGCTGGCAGAGAAGCAGGTGGGCAGGGATTGGGTATGCAAGGGAGTGGGGAGAACAGCAAGGCACAAGGGAGGCCATCGAGGAAGATGCCAGGAATCAAGCCAGCCAGGGACAGACAGGAGTCAGTTTTGTTGGAGCATTAAGTGGAGTGGTAAGGGGAAAGGCTAGAAAGGTAGGTTGGGACTAGGTAAATCACCGAAGGCTTGAGGCCACCTCTGCAGTTGAACTTGGGGGTAGGTAATAGGGATTCTGATGGATTCTGATTGTTCACCTTTAGGCAACACATGGAAAGTGGAGATTTTCCAAATGTGTGCTGGTGAGTTTTAAAACTGGAGTGAGGCAATCTGCAAAGTCTAGGACTTCTGGGTTCTCATCCCAGCTCTGGCACAACAAATTCTGCTGCTTGTTGCCTCAGTGACTCTGTCTGTAAGATGGGAAGAATCCACCTGGCCTTATTCAAACTCTCCGGCTGAGCAAGGGGAAGAAATACAAAATCCGAGCAAGGCTCTGATGGTTTTGGCTTCTCTGCTGATACCACCCACCGTGATCGTGAGGCAATTAGGTTGTTTGGCAGCAGAGTTGTGGAGGAGGTTCGGTCTGTTCTCCCACCCACACCTGAAATTCTTTCAACCAAACTCGCCTTAGGCTGAGAAGGTACAGGATCTTCAACAGAGGAGGGAATAAATTCACTCGGGGCTGGTTGCTGGAGCTTAGCAGCACAGATTAAATCACCCCAAGACCACAGATGCTGCGTTCCAGGAGTCGCATGGTCTCAGGTCCCTGAAATCTGAGGGCTGGGAAACCCTGGAAAGTCTTTGTGGGTTTCCAGCCAGTACCAGTGGCAGCGGACACTCAACTGTACCCCATGATTTGGAGCTTCTGCCTATAGATGGTTTCCAGAATCAGCATGGAAAGGTTTCCAGTATCAAAATATTGTAATTGGCTGATATTTGTTGAGGAATTTGGAATGATGGAGAAGCGGTTCACAGCATCGGTGGCACTAGAGTCAAACTCTCCTGGTCAAGAAAGGGCTTGGTTATAAAACAAAAAAATAGCAAATCGCTGGCAGCTAAACAGCCTAAAAAAGAGAGACGGAAATGAAATCATGGTTGGGGTAAAGCGAAGGGAACCTATTTATGGGGTTACTCTTAAATAGCGGTGCCTTCATTAGGTCACCATTGAGCACAGAGTCGCCTAATCAAGACAGATCTTGATTCGAGCCCTCACACCTGCTGCACGTGTTGTTCCCTTTGCACAGAATGTCCTTCCCTTCTTTGTTTCCTCCTGCTTGTACTTCAAATGTTTGTATCACCTTCCTGGGAGTGATGGTACATTTCTTAAGACGTGTAGGCACTTTACAGTTTCCAACACCATCTCAAGTACTTGAGTCATCTCACTCCCACCATAATCTGGCAGGGCAGGAGGATCTAGGCTCAGAATGAAGTGGTTTGCCCAAGGTCACTCAGCTGGCCAGAGGCAGTGGGGACAGGATCCTAGGTTCCTGAATTCTGGCCCAGGGCAGGGCAAGTCTCTGGGTGATGGCTCCTCCTGAGCCCCTTGCAGTGCTAGGCACACATCAAATGCTCCTAATGCCCGTTTTGTGTGCAGAAGTGGGTAGAGTTGATTTCTGCTGCTTTTGTCTCGACTGCCAGGGCTGTGATGAAATCTTGCCTGGTGGTGACCCTTCTTTCTCCTTCCTTACCTCTCCTGCCAGCAAACTGGAAGGAGGTTTTACTGAAATATATCAGTCCTGACCAGTTGCCTGCGGAGTATGGGGGCACCATGACTGACCCTGATGGAAACCCCAAGTGCAAATCCAAGGTATGGGCCACCGGGGGCTGGAGGAGATCAAGGAAGCCTGGTTCAAATGCACATTCCAGCTCATTTCATGCTTTGCTTCTAGATCAATTACGGGGGTGATATCCCCAAGAAGTACTATGTGCGAGACCAGGTGAAGCAGCAGTATGAGCACACTGTGCAGATTTCCCGTGGCTCCTCCCACCAAGTGGAGTATGAGATCCTCTTCCCTGGCTGTGTCCTCAGGTAGGGTTCTGAACCCTTCCAGGAGCCCTGAGCCTTTTAGCCGCAGGTGCCAGTGGTTGGGCTGGGAGGGGAGAAGCCCTGGTGGCAGAACCCTAGAGAGAACACATATAGCTGGAATCATTTCTGAATGGATGGATGTCTCCTGTAGGTGGCAGTTCATGTCAGATGGCTCAGACATCGGTTTTGGGATTTTTCTGAAGACCAAGATGGGAGAACGGCAGAAGGCAGGAGAGATGACAGAGGTACTGCCCAACCAGAGGTACAATGCTCACCTGGTGCCTGAGGATGGGACCCTCACCTGCAATGATCCTGGCATCTGTAAGTATCTGTCTTGGCTTGAAGCCCCTGCCCTAGCTGTCTGCCGGTGAGGTCCCTCTTTCTCCAACCTGTTAGGACTAGAAGTGGAGCTCTATCAGTGCAACCTTCTCCTTGAACAGGTGCAGAAACTTAGGCTTGGGGAAGTGAGATGACTTGCTCAAGGTGAGCCAGCTGGTCAGGTCAGGGTGGGACTCTGACCTGATCCAACTAGGCAGAGATGAGTCACAGTGTTAGAGGTCAAATGTTTGCTCTCTGGTCTAGATCTAACTGGGTCTGTGACCCAGATAACTGTGACCAGACATCTCTTGGGAATTCTTCCCCACATATCAGAGAGGCAGAACTGTCTGGGTGGATGTAGAGATCATAGCCTGAGCAAGGTCCTGAAAAGCCCAGCCTTGACTCCTGAGCTTCACTCATCTCCAGGTTGATCAAAAAATGGGCATAGAATGTGAACAGGAAATTTAACCCGAGAGAAGGTTAAATAAGAATGGCAGATAGGCATTTGAAAAGGTTTTTGACCTCACTCAACTTTGCAATATCGATTAAAATTCATGTTGACACAGCAATTCTACTTATGGAAATTTAGCCTACAGAAATATTTACACAGAGACACAAAGATAAAGGTACTAGAATGTTTCTAGCAGGCCTGGAAACTGGCAATAAACTAAATGGCCTTAATAAGGTCTTGTTAAGTAAATTATGGTCCATCCATTCAATGGAGTACACTATATCCACTAAAGAGAATAAGCTGACATTTAAGATGTCTGATACTTGTTTAAAAAAATAAAGTATGAAACATAGTACATGTGGTATACACTCACTTTGGTTAATAAAGTGTGTATATAGAAAAGTATTCTGGGAAATCTATGCTAACTCTAATGGTGGTTATCTCTGTGATAGTAAGGAGCTTATAGAGAGGGCTTTCAGTTTTTATACTACAGCAGGTCCTCAAATAACCTTATTTTGTTCAATGTTGTTTCATTATGTTGATGAGAAAAAATAATTGATATCTGGCCAGGGCCACTGTCAGTGTCGAGTTTGCACACTCTCCCCATGTCCACATGGGTTTTGTCCAGGTACTATAGTTTCCTCCCACATTCCAGAGATGCGCATGTGAGGTAAACTGGCATGTCTACATCGTCCCAGTATGAATGAGTGTGTGTGTGTGTGTGTGTGTGTGCGTGAGTGAGTGTGCCCTTTGATGGAATGGCGTCCTGTCCAGGGTGGGTTCCCGCCTTGCACTCTGAGCTGCTGGGAGAGGTTCTGGCCACCTACAACCCTGACCTGGGATAAGCAGGTTGGAAAATCACTATCTTACTTGTTTTTATTAATCCTTCTTAAGTGTATGTATTGCTCACATTTATTTCAATGTTTAATATTAGAAATGTATGGGTCTTTATTAGGAGTTCGGTGATGTTTTTATGACCAGAAATATGCTGTAGGAACTTAACTCTTGTTTATATCAATTAATCTATGGTAAAACTGGTTTCATTATGTGTCGTTTTGCTTAAAGTCGCAGAACCTATTGATGATGTTGAGTACTTACTGTGGTTCTGCAAATACAATTTATTTTGCAATGACCACATACTATATTTATAAGCAGAAAAACCACATACACACACACAAGTCCCATCAAATCTCCAGGTTTTTTTTCCTGTAAGGGCTAAGGGGCCAGGTGTGGAAAATCAACGAGAGCAAGGGCTCTATTATCAAGTTGAGTTGGACCTGACTACTGACTAGTCCTGAAGCAAGTGACTTAGCCTACCTGAGCTTCGGCTTCCTGATTGCTACAATGGGGATCGAATTCTCTACCTCATAGGGATACACGATGATTAAATATGATAAGGTCTGCGCAGCGCTTAGCATAATGCCTAGCATACAGCAAGCACTTAACACACTGTAGCCACCATTATTATTAAGGCAAGACCTGGGGGAGAAGGGCCATCTTGGAGATAGTGCTGGAGAGAAGGCCAGCCCTGTGTCCCATTTCTACAGTAGTACCTCCAGGAGATTTAAACTAGCCTCAGTACTTGTCCACACCATTACCCCAACCCCACATCCCAAGCAACCTTCAGTCACTACCACCCCCTCCTCACAGATGCTCTGAGGTATGGCTCCCCAGGAAAGAGAAGTATTCTTGTTAGCGAACAGCCGGGTGCTGGAGGATAAGGTGTGTACTGTGTGCTTCAACAATAACAAGGCTTAGCACCAGCCCAGATACTGTCATCCACAGAGCATAAAGCATTTTCTACATAAAAGCTTGAATTTCCTTTTTTTAATGGACAGGGAAGCTGAGGTATAGAGAAGGATGTTCTCTTTCACGCAAAATAGCTTGTGTAGACACCAAAAGACCGAAGACACCAGAGAATCCTAGGATCCTGGTCCAGGATCTCTTGGCAGTAGACTAGAGATGATCAGGTTCACCTCCGATGTGACAGAGGAGAGAGCCGAGTCCCAGGCCAGGAAAGTAATTTACTCAAGATCATGTAGCCAGTAGCAGAGCCCAACCCATTCTCCAGCACTGCCCATTACTCCTCTACAGTATCTGAAGGACACCGCCTGAGGAAGGACTATGAAGCTTTTAATGTAAGCAGGCTTAGGTTTGCAAATCCCAAATTTATTTTAGTTCCTCTTGGATACATTCCCAAATAAAGCATTTATCCGCCTGCAGGAGCCTTGAGTGGGGGCTGCTTGTTTTCTAGTCCCAGGAGGAGCAGAGGTAGGCCACAGCGGCTGCGCCAGCTTCTCAGGTGTAAAGAGAATAAGGGGGATCAGCTGTTGTCTGGGCACATGGCTCAGGTTAGACCTGCGCCCAGAGAGAACCCAGTGTTAGGTTACAAGCTCATCTGAGGGAGGGCAATGCCTGTAGAGAATCAGGCAGCCCCCTGCAAAGTAGAACATAATCACCCAGTGGAGAAGTGAAAACTCAGTGACTGCCTCCAATAGCAAGAGTACATTAACCCTCCCCAGGCCATCCTGAAGTCCTGAGTATAGAATACTCTACTAGGAAAGAAAAAGATTCAGAAAAAAAGATCTAGACTTTGTCTGCCAGGAGTGTGCAATGTGACCTAGAAAACCTGAAACACTCAATGAAGGTTAAATAGTAGTGCCAGGCAGTGCTGGGGTGAAAAGGGCCCAGTTGGACACCAAGAGGCCTGGTTTCTGAGTCCAGCTTTGCCCCTAACTCCGAGTGTTCTGAGCAAACGTCTCCAAATAATTAGGTTTTGGTTTCCTTCTCCTTAAAAATGAGGGGAGTGGGTTAGAGCATGAGATCTTAATCTGGGGTTCATGGACTCTCCAGAACAGTGATTGTACATCTTAAACACAAAACACTTCTCTTTTATAACAAATACTGTCTAATGTCCCCTTTACTATTTTGAAATGAGATTCATAGATAATATAACCCACTGACACGGATCATTAAAAATTTAATATCATCTCCTATCTGGAGAAATAAAAGGGAGCTTATTTAGAATATATGTATTTTTTCAACACATAAATGAGAGGGCACGATTACGCTCACACACCCCCTCTTTTCAGAATGGCACCTTTCCCACGGGAACCACTGCCCCAGAGGGTCCATGATGGACTCCAGGGCATCTGAAATTGTGTGAAAATTTCATCTGATGATGAAAGCATCAGATTCTCAAGGGGGTCAGTTCCCCAACAAAAGTTAGGGAGCCCTAGCCTGGAGGATCTCTAGGGTCTCTACGAAACTGTGAATATATGGTTGGTATCAAAAGGAACCATGCAGTTCATAAACTCCACTCCCCCGAGGCTTGAGCCTCAGAACAGCCCCTTCCTTGTTTCTGAGGGCAAAATATCATACTAGACAGAGCTATCTTGATCCTGGTGCTTGGTCCAAGGGGCTGAAAGACTCTCAGCACAACTGACGCCGGTTGCTAAGGCTCTGTCATTCAGAGCAGTGAGGAAACTTCCCTCTTTCCAGAGGGACTATAGATCTTGAAAGACCTCTGATACAGAGAGAAAATCAGTGCTAATACTAACTTCACACCATGTAGAAAGGGTGGGTGGTGTGTCTACCCTTGGTCTAAACTATGCATTTTATCCAGGGACAGGAAAGAGGAAAGGTTGTTTCAGGATTAAATACACATTTTTGGGGAGTTTGATTAAGAAAAGTGAGAAGACCAGGAGAGGGAAGGGGCAGAGCTAGTGTTTTTTTCACAATCTGTTCTCTTGAAGGGATGTTTGACTGAAATGGAACAACTTCTAAAAAAAAAAAAAATCAAAAACAAACAAACAAAATCCAAAAAACAAAAGAAAGGTTAGATTAAAAGTAGTCTGTTCTTTGGCCAAGGCTGGAGATCCTTCCCTGCCAACTTCATGCCCATTTTCTCTCCCCAGAGGAAGCCACCCCTTGTCTAGTCTATTTTTTTTTAAATTATTTTTATTTCCTATCACTTTAGAAGCATTACATGTTGCCATAATAGACAGGACATGTACACATCCATATACATTCATAGGAATTATATCTGTCATTCAATGTATGTTCGAAGGAGTTTAGAACTATAAAACTCGTCACAGGATTTGAGAAACTGTTACTTTTAGAACAAGCACCTAAGTGGTATCATCAAAGAGAAGCTGGGTATGTAGGTAGACCAAGTAGCAAAGCCCAAAATTTTTTTTATACCTATATTGACAAAAATATTAGAAACTATTTACAAATTGTTCTGCAACTTACTTTTTTGGCCTAAGGATACATTGTGGACAGTTTCCCCAGTCACTTCTTATGCTAACCTTTCTTTTTTATATTGAAACAATATTTCATTTTTATGAATTGCAATATAAACTTTTTAAGCAATTCTTTGAACATTTAACTTTTCCCAAGCTTTTAGTCTTACAAACAGGTGTGCGGTGAGTATCTTTTTTCATTTATATTTCTGTGGGATAAATTCCCGGTTCAAAAAGTTTGTACAATTTACCTTTTGTCAGAAGCTGAACCGTGCAAGGCTTTCCAGGGCCCAAGTCAGGCAGCAATGCAGACTAGAAGGAAATTCTAGCTCTACCACTCCCTTTCTGTGTGACACAGTGACCCCCTTTTATATAGGATATAAAACAGGACTAATGCTGAACTCAAAGTTATTTTGAGGAACAATGAAATAACATATACATATTACCAACCCAGTGCTGAGACACATAAATAGCCATTGTTACCATTACCAGTATCATTGTAACAACTACTGCTGTTACAAATTCTAATCCTCCTTTTTAAGACACAGCTCAAGCTCTAACTCTTCTAAAAAGCCTTTTGTTGTCATTCCAGACATGGTTCTCTCTCTCACTCATCCGGTACTTGGCATGTTCTGTCATATTTTTCTTGTCTCCATAAACATCTTGTCAATCCTACTAGAGTCAGTTGCAGAAGGTGAAGAATCGTTGCTTATGCCGCCTTCATCCTCATTACCTACCACGCTGCTGTGCTCAGTGAACAAAATCACCGTCCCCAAGCCCTTTGTCAGAATTGCCTGAATGTCTGGTTTTCTGCCTCCCCTCAGATGTCCTGCGGTTTGACAACACCTACAGCTTCATTCATGCCAAGAAGGTCAGTTTCACTGTGGAGGTCCTGCTTCCAGACAAAGCTTCAGAAGAGAAGATAAAACATCTGGGGGCAGCCACCTCAAAGTAATGCCTCTTCCCACAGCAGGCCTGGCTCCCTCAGTGTCTCCCTGTCAGTTTCTATCTCTTGTAGCAGTCATTTTCCCAGCACCCTGAGGCCCAAAGAAACTGGGCTAGAAGACCTCAGCTGAATCTGGGAGCATTCATTTCAGAAACAGGAAGAGAGAGAAGCAGGCCAGTGGGTCTCCTTGCCTTTCAAGTTACTGAGGAGTTCCCAGGGGCTGGCACTATGATAGGTCCTATAAGCTGTGCCAACATCACCTACCTGTGACAGCTGAGACAGGAAGGGAGTACCATGGGGTGGCAGCAGGAAAGAAAATAGAAAAAGGGGGAAAAATTGAGACAGGATTTCAGGGAAGCCAGTAGCAGGGGAGGAACTTGTAACCAAATGAATCTGTAAGCCTAGATCATAATGAGTAGCAAGGTAGCCAGTTTCTAGAGTTATGGTGGGGATCAGAGGTTCTTCTAACCTTTCTATCACCGAGGCTGGGATCTTTTGACTTTTCTCAGGTCTCAGGAGATGGCCCAGAGTCAGCACAGATCTTCCCACTCTGGGATAGACAGACAGGCCTTTCCCTCACCTTGAGAACTTCATCAACTCCTGGGTCCCCCTGGGTGCCTCTTTAATAACTGATTGTCATTGATTCAGAACTTCCTGGGATAGTGAGCTTTGGTACCCAGCCACTGTCCTCCAATGCAAACAAAGCACTGGGAAATTACCTCCAGGGATCCCAGCTCTGGGAAGGGTAGAGGAGGGAGGCTGTGGATGGATATTAGTCCCGAGGCTTCCACTTCCCTTTTCAGTGTCCCAGCCTCCCATCAAGTAACCTTCCATTTGAGCATCTCACACAAAAATGACACGTGGGATCCAGACACTAGAACTCAGTGAGGGCATTTTGCCATTCCGAGTCTCCCATGGTGCCCGCCAACCCGCTTCCTGACTGACTTGAGCAAGACCTTGGCAGTCCCATTTCTGTGGGCGCCGTGGGTTCCTAGTGCCTGGCAGGGAGGCTGCCCGGGCAGGAGGGCCAAACATCTGGCAGATCCAGGGGCTGGAAGCAGCCACAAATAGTGTCGGCTCCTTCATCCACGGTGACAAGCAGGGATGGCCATGGGGGCGCTCAGCGACCAGGAGCTGGAGAGCACGGACCTCACGGGCAACCCACAGCATTTATCCCAATCCCACGTCCTGCAAACGCACACTAAGTCCTGGGCTGCACACAACATGGGAAGGCGGCCCAGCCTGGGTTGCTGCTCTGGTAAAGAGGAGGGAGTATGAGGAGGAGCAGGGCTGGCGTGGGCGGGAGGGCCCTGAGGTCGCAAGGGCCAAAGCCAGAACCCTGAGGAGGACATCTTGACCTTAGTTTACAATACTCTGTTAGGAAAATTAACCAATGAATAAAGTAACGTTCAGTTCACAGCAAGGGGAAGTAAATGCCTAACGCCGCACTCCTCCGTGCCCATCGCTCAAAGACCCAAACTTCAGCTTCAGCAACACCTAACCGCCTGTAGGCGGAGCACATGCGCAGAAACCACCCGCTACTCTGCTCCGGCATGCACTTTCCCATGGGGGCCCAACGGCCAGCTTGCTTCCTGATTGGCCCAGCCGGTGGGCTGTCTTCCGCCATCTTTGCTAAGGGTACTATGGGTGCTCCTGGCCACTTTCACGGTCCGGGAGGAGGCCCCGCCCCACTCAGGCTTCTCAGTGCGTGCTGGGTAGTTCGTGCGCCCTGACATGTGCGGATTTGGTGAGCGCGCGCAGTCTCTGCTGCGTGCCCTGAGTGGGACGGAGGCGGGGGAGTGACGATCACGTGGTGTTAGGGACTGTCTCCTAATTCTGCGCTAGTACTACCAGTATTTCAGGGGCTGGGGATCGCTTTGAGCCCGGAGCCGTTTCCTGAGAGGTCACCGCTGTCCGGGCTTCCCTACACGACTCTACAGAGACAGCGACGCCCAGGAATGAAAACGGGGCTCTCAATAGCGAGTCAGTGGTCATCATTTTTCCCATTTTTATTTGATGACAATAAAGCCAATTCTTTAATAGGCGTCTCCTGAGCTTATCGTCTGTGCTTATCGCCTTGGATCGTTGCAAGAAAATAATACGCGCAAAGCGCTTAGAAGAGAGCCTGGTACAAATGAGCGCTCAGTAAATTCTGGCTACTAATTTTTTACAGAGGTGACTAACTGCTAATAGGCGGCACAATCCGGGATTTGAGCTCCGGATTGTATGTCTTTAATGGCTGTGACTGCTCGATGATAACCCCCAAAGAATTCACAGAGCTTCACACGTTGCTTACATAGGTAGACTAAGGTCCAGCAGGTGAAGAGTTCCCCCCTTTGTAATCGCTCACTACCAAGTCTCCTCATTCTGTTCTGCTCATTTCCCTGAAGTCTTATACCCCAACCCTGTTTCCTTGGCTTCATTCATTCATTCATTCATTCAGGTCTTGCTCTCCGGAGACTCTGTCCAGGGGCATACCACCCCAGTTAGACCCCAGTGCTTGATAGATGAACATGGCACCTGCCTGCAAGGGACTCGCGTCCAAGCACCCACCTCGCCAGGGGGTTCGCTGTTCACTCCCTCAGCCTCATTTACTGAGCTCATCTTAAGAACACAGGATCTGAAGCCAGTCCCAGCTTCACCACTTAGCAGTATGACCAGGGAAAGTGACCCATCTTTTTTGTGCCTCTATTTCCTCATCTGTAAAATGGGAGGGGGGATCACAGGTTGGAGGGAGGGTTTAAGGAAGTAATCTGTCTAGAGTCTTTAGCCGGTCAAGTCTTTGGCCCTTAGTATTTGGCCAGGAGTCTGGCCAGTGTAAACGCACTTATCGATGACTTACAATTAATCCTCCTCCCAGGAGTGAATGTTGTCGTGTTCTCCATTTAACAAATGAATAAAACGAGGCTCAGAGAAGTATAGACTCTTACCCGAGATCACACAGCTAGGAAGTATACTCTGTTTGAATCCCGGTCTCTTTGGCTCCCAAACTACAGTCAGTCCTGGGAGAGGATCGTGCCAATCGCTCAATGTGAAGAAAATTTGTAAAACCGAAGCCCGGGAGAGGGGCTTAGATACGCGGGTGAATTTACAGACACTCCCTGCTTCCGGGGACAGCACGACCTGTCTGTCCTTCAGTCTGGGACCTTCGGTCGGTCCCGCGGCTTTGGACCCGAGCGCTAGTGGAAGCTGAGGCGGCAGCGGAGGCAGGACCGGCTGCACCGAGCCGCGGGCAAAAGCGCCATGTCCGAATTGCCCCCGCGGTGTGCTGAGCGCGACCTTTACCGGGACACGTGGGTGCGGTACCTGGGTAAGAGCGGGGCGAGGGGCGTGGCTACTCCTCCACCATGTAGGTGAGGAAACAGGGGTCGCCAGACGCCAGTCCGTGGTTTGAAGAAGGTGGGAGGATCTTAGTTCTCATTCTGCCAGGGCCAGAGACTGGGCTCAGAAAGGGAGGACTAGGGACTTGCCCAAGGTCACACAGCTCTGGCCGACCTAGCCCTGCCCTTGGGGTCTCTGCTGGTCCAGTCTCCCAGGTGGAAGCTGAGACCTTGCTAGGAAGAACAGGGTGAGCGGGCTTCCCTTTCTGGCATGCCCCGGGCACTTGCTGTGGAGCCGGAACCTGGACTCCTTTCTTACCTCCTCACTATCTCTGTCTGAGTCTGTTTCCTCCTCAGCAAAATAGGATGAACACAGGGCCTCTCTCATCGGGTGCTAGTTGTCAGGGTAGAATGAAATAAGGCACAGAAAGGCCTGCCACATGGTGAGTGCCTGGTTAGTGGAGCTACTTTTGGTCAGTCTCTTTTGCTGCCTATTCCCTAATTAACACAGATGCTTCTATAACCCAGACTGGGAAGGCAAGTGAGTGGGTGATAATGGTGACTGTACTCAGCTCTCCCACAATGGAGTGGAGGTGGGCATCATGGGTGCCATTTTATAGGCCTGGAAACAGACTCCGAGAGGTAAAATCATTGTCTAAGGTCATCCAAGCTACTGCTGACCAGGCTGGGATTAGAACCAGCTCACTTCGAGTGCCCCTTGTGGAATGATCTATGGGCCCCTGAATTAAATGTCCTTTCCTGACCAGGCTACGCCAATGAGGTGGGGGAAGCCTTCCGTTCCATGGTGCCAGCAGCTGTGGTGTGGCTGAGCTATGGTGTGTCCAGCTCCTATGTACTGGCTGATGCCATTGACAAAGGCAAGAAGGCAGGAGACGTGAGTGCTAGACTGCCCCTCAACCCCCCTATCCCAGTTTACTCCCCTTGGTTCAGTCCACAGCCTTACATGCGATAAAGTCACTGCGGTAAAGCACGTGGGACAGTCCAATCCCCACAGCCTTGCCAGGTGCAGTCCCTACCCCAGTCCTGTTTGTAGGATAGCACACTCCGCTTCCTGCCCTGTGTATGGCATAGTTTATACCCCAGCCCTGGATGTGGATGAGTCTACCACAGCCCTAAATATGGTACAGTCCAGAACCACTAGTGTGGTCTGTGCCTGGCCACCACTTCCTGCTCCTTGGTGCAGTCTCATGACCCTTGTTCACAGGGTTTCCTGCCCTTGCTCCTACTGGATTAAATGTCTCTTGTGCCTACCAGGTACCAAGCCCTGAAGCAGGCCGCAGCACCAGGGTGGCTGTGGCTGTGGTAGACACCTTTGTGTGGCAGGCTCTGGCCTCTGTGGCAATCCCAGGCTTCACTATCAATCGTGTGTGTGCTGCCTCTCTCTACGTCCTTGGCACTGCCACCCGCTGGCCTCTGGCTGTTCGAAAGTGGACCACCACCGCACTGGGACTGCTGGCCATCCCCATCATCATCCACCCCATCGACAGGTGGGTGCTGCTCCCAGTCTCAGAGATCATCTACTCTGCAGGTAGAGATAAGCCCTGAGAGGCATAGAGTGTATCCATTTTGCACAGAACAATAGCAGCAGAGGCAGGGCTGGCAACTGGAGGTAGAAAGGGCAGTCTATGCTCTTGTCATATGATCTGGCAGGTACTTTGGTGGTAAAGAGTATGTGCCTGGAGGATACGGAACACAGGACAAATGAATTATCAGGAAAAAAAAACAACTTAGTGTTACAAAACAGCCAGAGGCAAGAAGGAACAGGTGCACCCTGGAGGGGATGGGTTTGAGGAGGTTTTGGTGACAGAAGCTCAACTAAAACTGGGTTAGGTAGGTATTGTTTCATGAAATTGAAAAGTCCAGTTATGCTGCTTTCAGGCATGGCTGGATCTAGTCACCCGAATGATGCCATTAGGGGTCTGGATCTCCTCATCCTGCTGCCCTTTTCCCCACCCCACCCCATGCTGGCTTCACTCACTTTCCCCTCATGGGAGCAGAGCTGGCCCCAGCACCTTCCAGCTTCTATCTCATCGGCTTAGCAAGCCCCATGGAAATCTTCTTAATAGTGAGAGCAAAAATCCTAAGGAAGGCTATCACTGGTCCATCTTAGACTGGGTGCCCACCCCTGAGCCAGTTTCCCTTTTCTGATTTGCCAGGCTTGGGTCATGTGACTGCTCTTAGAACCAGAGGTGGGGCCAGACCAACACAGAGTGGGAGGAGGAGTCTTTCACTAAGGGAACATAGCTTACTTGGAGGCCCTGAGTGAGTCTTTTACTCTCTCTGTGCCTCATTTTCCAAAAATGAATAAAGAAGAGGGTAATGACTGCCACTTGGATGGCACTTGTGCCCTGAGTCCAGGAGTCCCTTCCCAAACCCTTACCTTCTACCTCCCATTCCCATATTAGCACCCCTTGGTTGCCTGCTCATCAACTTCCACCACCCCACAGGTCTGTGGACTTCCTCCTGGATTCCAGCCTGCGCAAGCTCTACCCCTCAGTGGAGAAGCCCAGCTCCTCTTGACTCCATCCCGGTACCTGGCCTAGGGGTTGGCGCATTCCCTGCTCTGTTTTAGCTGCCTCCTCCTGCCAGGGGATATGATGCCTGGCTCCCTAGGGTCCGAGGCCCTGGCACCTGAGTGAGTTTGAGCTGCATGGAAACTGAGAGACAAAGGCATCAAGAAACAGCAGCTATAGCAACTCACAGATGGGCAGGACCTGAACCCTGTCTGCTTCCATGGAATTCATGATACTGAGTGGGAATGGACCCTGGATGGGCCCAGCCCTGTCTTTTGACAGGAAAGTAACATCCTCCCATGGAGGATAAGGGGACTGAGGGCAAGAAATATGGCCAAGATCACTTGGCAAGCTGGGAACCCAGGCATCCCAGTGGCTCTGCTGAGTTACCCCATGGCAGCATGGCTGGCTGGAGGAGCAGCAGGCACTAGGAGAAATGCAGGAGTGCAGTAGCGGGTACCCTGAGGGCCGATCCTCTAGCTAGCCCGTCCTTGGGGCAGGGGCTGCTGGGGCCTGGCTGGAAGGCAGGACAGCCCCAGTCCAATAAATCCTTGAGAAGCTGAGTTATCGTCTCCTTTTCTGTTGGTGACAAGCAGGGATGAGGTGGTAGAGAGCAAGGCTAGGGGCCCTCAGAGATGGAGGCTGACTCTTCAGGCCAGGGGCTGTCCCCCATCCAACTCACCCCTCCCTTGAAGGTGTGACCCAAGCAGAATCAGGACTTGGACCTTCACACTCAGCCCTGCTCTGAGCCACAAATCGGTTTGGGCCAATACTCTCGCTCCGCCCTCACAGCTCAGGTGCAGCCCAGTGGGTTGACACCTCCTCGCCAAGAAACTACTTGCACCTGGGTGGGGGGCTGTGGGGTTGTAGGACTGCTGGTGAGACAGGATAGGGGCTCTGGGGTTGTGGCTTCTGTTTTTGGAGTGTCTGCAGCTGCAGGGGGAGTCTGGTGACTTGCCCCAGAGCTGGAGTCCCTGACGGGACATGGCGGGCCTATCTCTGCCCACTTTCTCATCCCGCACGGGCAGGGTCCTTTTCCCAAGCCTCCATAACCTCCTCTGCCCAGTTTCCTGCTGCCCTCCAACTGCCTTAAATGCTTTGATCCCTTCCCCTTACTCCCTAGCCCTCCCTCTGCCTCTTCCCACACTCTCCAATCCAGCACCATCTTTCCCCAGGGCCACACCCACACCTGCATCCCTGTGACATCTGGGTTCTGCCACCAGTTCCTTGCTCACATCTCTACCTTCTACCCGCTAGAGTCTCCCTAAAGCTGGGAGCTATCCAGGCCAGAGACAGGCTTCTGTGCTCTTGGGCACAGTCTAGCTCTCAGCCCTGCCCCAGCTTTGTGTACCTTCCCATCACCTGCCCTCAGAGCCTCCCCACCCCCACTTTCCTCAGCTGGAAATCCTTTTCTTGGCCAACCCTGAGCTTTCTTCAAAATCAGCCCCAGTTGTTGCCCCCTCAGCTCTACCCTACGATGGGCCTCCTCTGGCCTTGGGTGCCCCACTGATGGCCCTGCTTTATAAAGAACTACTGGGGTGTAAGTGTGCAGATGTCTAGCACATAGTAGGTGCTCATACTAAGGACTTGCAGGAATTCTCAGGCCAGACTGGTGGGAATAAAATCTGTGGACAGCCTGTCTGAGGTGGGGAGAGACTACCCCTGCCTACCCCAAAGACACACCTTACCCCCACTGCCTGCTCCATTAGGGAGATGCAGTAGTTGGTGGGGGAACACACTGAGGGAGGTTTCTGGGACCATTTTCTGGGTTGGACTGCCAGGGGATGGGCTCCTGCAGGAATATAATTAGATGGACATCCTCCTGGCAGGGAGGAGGGAGCCCCGGCTCTATGCCCACCACCTACGCCTTGGCACCTGCATGCCCTCCTTGGTCTCTCTCATGTGTGGCTCCGTGGTTTTGTTGCTTTAGTCAAAGCTTGTGGCTTCATCCAGCTGATGAGGCTCATGAGGACAGCACTGCCAGGAGCTGGCGGTACCTGGGAGATTCTGGGGGAAGCGAGGCAGAGCTGGGGTGTCTGGGCTGGAGAAAGGGTTAGAATCAGATCATACTGACTCTGTGGCGTTAGACAAGTCACAGCCTCTCAAACCTCAACTCCTTTCTCTTAAAGAAGCAGAGGCTTGGATTGCTACAGAATTGAGTATGGTATAGACTCACCGTTTATCATCTGTGTGTTTACATGTACCCTTGACTTGTGTTGTTGCTTGCATCCTCAACAGTCCCATGAGGAGGTAGAACTAACATCCCCATTTTCCAGACAATGAAACAGGTTCAAAGGAGGGACCCCCCCTCCCCCACTGCCACATTGTCTACCACTGATGCAACTTAGCACATCATTTTTCTAAAGCAAAACAGGTTTTTGAGCAAGACAAGTGACCTTAAACAGGACCTAGACAGGAAAAAGTCCCAGAAATGGCAAGTGACAATCAGGCCAAGATCAAGCTGGGGATGTACCTATCCTGACTTCCTGCATCATCTTAGGGAGCTAGTGTTCCCCCAGATCTCCAGGAAGATGGTGGAATTCTTTTCTGATCTGGTCTATGCACCCCTACTTAGACAATTTGAGCAGTGCCCCCATTGCTGCCTTCTGCCATTGAGTCAGCTGTATAGTCAGGCTGTGAGCACTGCCCAGTGTTCTTTAGCCTACCTTTGGCCTGCCACCTGGAGGTCTCACAGGAGGAGGAAGAGTGGGCTGGGTGGGGGCTGCCTCTCCACAAAGCTGGGCAGCAGGCACTGAACTCATGAGCCCCTTGGTTGTGATACTGAAGCAGAGCTGAGTGTGTTCACCTGGGAACCTGAATTTGGAATCCTTGGATTGTCCTGACCCCTTCTCTTCTGTTCTCATGCCTGCCTGTGCTGCCCTGGGGAACTTGTCATGGGCCTTCTGTGTTGGTTTTCTAGGGCCTCTCATGTGCCAGACTTGCATTAACCCCTATTTGCTTTTCAGCCAGCCTAGAAGTCCCCACCTTGTGCCTGGCTTCCTTGGTGACTGGCTCCCTGGCTGGGGTTAGACATCTGGACTTCAGTGTGTGACTTTGACTTGGTCCACCCCTTCCTACAGTTGGGGGACATCAGCTGAGCAGAGTCAATAACCCAAGGGGAAGAAGCTCAAGCTCAGGGGCTCCTGTGCCTATTCTGAGCTAGACCACTTCTTATGAGAGCAGGAAGAGAGAAAGGGCATGGTGGTAGGTCAGAAGAGCACTGGACTTCAAGTAACATGGTCCTGGTTTGCCTGCTTTACCCTCTTGCTGCGTGGCCTTGGGCTAGCCTTTCAGTATCTTGGCCTCATATCATCCCCATTTGGGTTTTTTCCCAGCCCAGGATGGGGCCATGCTGAAGGCTCCAGACCCAGTCAACACCAGCACCATTTCCCTGGGCTCTGAGCTACTTGTGGAATTTTCTGTGGTCGGCAGTTCCCATTAGTCCTTACAGCTATATGTGGACAAGTTGTAACCAGCTCCAGCTAGGATCTGGAAGTGGACCCTGTGCACTATAGCCTCGTCAGGAATCATGGGTACTGGACCTAGGGAAGGGGACAGAATAGGAAGAATACTATTCAATAGGTGGTGTCTGGGGAAGGACAGGGGCTGAGAACACTTCCGGGACCAGATGGTATCCCCTGGGAGTTGTTGGGTTGTCCTCTCTAGGTCAGGGAGCAAGAACTGTTTACTGGCTCCTAATCTCTGAAACCCCTCTATAAAATGCGGATAGTATCAGAGGCTTCAAAGCACTATTGTGTAGATTGAATGGGGTAGTACTTAGCTCAGCGCCTGGCATGCAGAATTCTCAACAAATGAAGGTGTGTGGTGGTGTTGAAGCAGGGCTGGGACCAGACCCCAGCTCAGGGTTGTTCTCTCGATCCTGCTAATCTTCTGGCCTAGGCCTTCCAGGTGCCTGGAGGATGGCAAGTACACTTGTTTCCACTTCCTGCCCTCAGAGGTTCCCAAGAGACTGAAGCTTTCCTTTTGGGCCTTTGGTTTTATCAATACTCCTAATGTGAATGGAAGCAGGTGCTCTCAGTGTCTGGGTCCTCTCACCCCGCCACCTTCCAAAGATTCCTCAGCCTAGATCTCTATCCCCACCGCAGGTTTAGGTCCACTGTAAACTGCTGGTCTGGGACCCAAAGGTCCCATCTGATGCTACCAAGAAGGCTTGTTCCTTCCACAGGAACACAAACAGGTAAGCCACATTCACTGAAGGTATATTGTATACCCTACCCTGTAACCAGTATTTGATGTATATCACCTCACTTAATTGCCAGCCACTTCTTAAAATGTTCAGAACCAAGCCCAGAGTCCATACTCCTTACAATGACTCTCAGAGCCCTGTATGATTTGGACAACCCCACTCTTCTCCCCCACCCAACCCCCCCTCTCCTGTCCCCATTCACTCCATTTTATTTCAGCCATTCTATCCTTTCTGGTTCCTTGGGTCTGGCCTTTTTCTTGATTGAGCTTTCTCATACACGCTCCCTCTAATGGGGACACTCCCTTCTAGCCTTTTCCCAACCCCTTCCTGCAAGCACACCCACCGTCGCCTGACTATAGCCCACTCCTCCTTCAGTTCACCCCCTCAAGGTAGCCTTTGACCCCTGAGGGCTGGCTTGAGAGACTTCTCTGGAGTCCCTTCAACCCGGACACTTCCTGCACCTTCCAACACCGCCTGGGAGGATGCAGCAGACTCCTGCTGGGCTGGGAGGGTAGTGTCTTTTCCCATCCCTAGGGCTTTGTCCTGGAGCATTCTGGGAGTCGGGTCCTCTAGTGGCCACCGTCATGCAATGCTCAGCATGACCACAAGGAGTCAGCATCTCCTAATGTACCCATGTTTACTGGTTCAAACTGCCTCCTGGATTATTGAGAACACTATCTGTTAGTGAATGCTCCCAGTGTGTGCAAGGTCCTGTGCTGAGCACTTTCTGTGATGTGGCTTGTTTACTTCTTACAACCACATCATGGTTAGGTCCTTGTTTCCTTGAGTTAGAGTCACTGGATCAGCTCATACAGACCCCTCTCCCCATATCCCTTGACCTTCCCACCACCTTCCCCTGCTCCCCTCAGCTCATTTCCTGCCTACTGCCTTCCAGACAGTGTCTCTCTACACAGTCAGGGGCAGAGCTGACTCAAAAGCTGTATAACCATGGGCAAGTTACCTACCCTCTCTGAGCCTTGGTTTTCTCACTGTACAATTCTCTGTAATGACCTCTTGAAGCTGCTGCTAGGATTACAGGAGAAATGGCTCACAAAGCCTTTGGCCAGGGAGCTCACAGAGGAAGCCTCCACAAATATTGAGCATTATTAATTTGGCAAGAGCACTTCAAGGGCAAATGATGACTAACTCAGATATAAAGTACGCCAATTATAGTTAGGGATTAGACTCCTAAGATTTTATTCAGAAGAAATAATTGGATGATTATTAGATGTGCACCTGAGGGTGATCATCATGGTCTTATTTGTATGAACTAAAATCATGGGAACTCCTTTGTATGAACCAAAATGCCCAATGCATAAAGGAACATTCTTTTGATCTGATCATGCCAGTGGCTGAATCTCCCCAAGTGCCTCCTCTGTTCTGATAACTTCCGTGACTCCCAGCAGCCCCCAGGATCCAATCTGAATACCTCAGCCTGGCATTTAAAGTCTCTAGGCCTTGGCAGTGAGGGGTCCTGGCCTCACACCAGGCTCACCTCTGATATATTCTTACACTTATGTTCTTACCTCCATTGATCCCTTGACATTGCTGGATATGCCCTGCACATCTAGCCCCTGTGCCTTTGCTCAGGCTATGCCATCTGCCAAGAATTCCCTCTCCATCTCCATTTCCCTGTGTTCTCAGCCTTCAAGGTCTAGCTCTAGTGGTACCCCCCTAGGGAGTAAGGGGCCCCACACCAGGCTCCCCAGCCCAGGGTTCCAATGACACAAAGAGAAGTCCTCATAACTTCTGGCAACCAGCAAAACCAGCAAAAATTGTGGCTAAGTGAGACAGAGGGCTGCTGGAGTTGCAGATATAACTCTTAAGGAGCCCACGTGAGACTTACTCACTGACGGACTCACTTGCTCTGAGCTCCAGCACTGGAGCAGCAGATTGAAAGGTGCCAGGTACATATGGAGAGGAACTGAGTTGTTGGGCTTCAGAGCAAGGGATGGAAGGGCAGCTTTTGCCTAGACAGAACTGCTAGCAGAATCCATTGTTTCTTTGTTGAGCTGTCCCCCTTCCCAGCGTGCAGATGCAGGCGGCTGTCATATCTGAGTCTCCGTCAACCTGGCTAACACTTGCTGCCCCACCCTGGTGATTTCCTGCCCCATCTAACTTGCGGGCCCACCCAAGCCACTTTTAGTGGCTTTCCCATACAAATGGCCTCTCTTGGCTCATGCTATGAACTTTCGTAAAATCTCTCAAAAGTTTACAAAACCCAAACAAGCAGCATCTGGACTTGGCATGCCCCATACCTCTTGCTGAATAGCCCAAAGTCTGATACTAGCAGCAGCTGGCCTCAGTTTGAGGCGTGGCCTCTCAAGGCACCTCTAAGCCCAGCATGGGTGGCAGCCATCTGTGGATTGCTTGGCGGCTCTTGCCAGGTGACCCTGGACAGGGCACAGGCTGCAGCTGAACTTGGCCTGCAGTGAGGACCCTCCCAGGAGGCTCTGGGGCCAGCAATCCCCATGGAAATCTTCTGACCCAGCCTTCAGCTGGGGCCACGTCTGAGGACGACACAACCAAAGGGCAGACTGGGCAGGCACCAGATCACTGCTAAAGCCAATTCTGTTCTGTAGAGTCACCCCCTCACTAGCCAGTCCTCACAACCAATCAACCCAAGGTCAGTCCCTCCCAATGATGTGCAAACAGCAACGAAGGCTCAACTATAATAGAAGGGTACACACAACTCAAACAAGGGACAGACCTGAAGCACCCAGTTCAGGTGACCAAGGAAGACTGTGCCACTGGGCCCCACAGGACATCTACTACATAAGGCTACTCTACCAAGACTGGGAGACATAGCAGCCCTACATAATACATAGAAACAAACATATAAAGAGGCAGCCAAAATGAGAAAACAAAGAAACATATGGTATATACGGAGGGGAAATGAGTTGTTTGGTTTCAGGGTAAGGGTTGGAGGGGTATCCTTCTCCTAGACAGAATTGCTGGCAGAACAGAGCAAAGCTACAGAAAAAGAATGAAACAAAATGGAGACAAGCAATCTACTAGATGCAGAGTGCAAAATACTCGTTATAAGAATGCTCAATGAACTTAAAGGAAGAGTAGAGGAACTCAATGAGAACTTTAACAAAGAGAACACATAAAGACAGAAGTAGAAAACATAAAAAAGAACCAGTCAGAAATGAGGGATACAATAACTGAAATGAAGAATACCTTAGGAGGAATCAACAGAAAATTAGATGAAGCAGAGGATTGAATCAGTGATTTAGAAGATAAGGTAGCAGAAAACACTGAATCAGAACAGCAATAAGAAAAAAATAATCCCCCAAAATGGAGATAGTTTAAGGAGCCTCTGGGATAACATCAAGTGCACCAACATTCGCATCATAGGGGTACCAGAAGGAGAAGAGAGAGATCAAGGAATTGAAAACCTACTTTAAGAACCAATGACAGAAAACTTCTCTAACCTGGTGAAGAAAATAGACATGCAAGTCTAAGAAGCACAGAGAGTCCCAAACAAAATGGACCCAAAGAGGCCCACACCAAGACACATCACAATTAAAATGACAAAGTTTAAAGACAAAGAGAATCTTAAAAGCATCAAGAAAAGAGCAATTAGTTACCTACAAAGGAATTTCCATAAGACTGTCAGCTGATTTTTCCAAAGAAACTTTACAGGCTTGAAGGGGTTGGCAGGAAATATTCAAAGTGATGAAAAGCAAGGACCTATAACCAAGATTATTCTACCCAGCAAAGTTGCCATTTAGAATCAAAGGACGATAAAGAGCTTCCCAGACAAGAAAAAGCTAAAGGTATTCATCAACACCAAAACAGTATTCCAAGAAACGTTAGAGGGACTTCTTTAAGAAGAAGAAGAAGAAATAATATAAATAAATATGAATAATAAAATGGCAATAACTACATATCTATCAATAATTACTTTATATATAAATGCACCAAATGCTTTAATCAAAAGACCTAAGGTGGCTGAATAGATAAGAAAACAAGACCCTTACATATGCTGCCTACAAGAGACTCACTTCAGATCCAAAAGACCCACATAGACTCAAAGTGAAGAGATGAAAAAAGATATTTCATGAAAGTGGAACCAAACAAACAAAAAGCTGGGGTAGCAATACTCATACCAGATAAAATAGACCTTAAAACAAAGGCTATAACAAGAGACAAAGAAGGACCCAGTAATCCCACTTCTAAGTATTTATCTGAAGAAACCCAAAACAGTACTCCAGAGACATGTGACTCCATTTATTGCAGCATTATTTACAATAGTCAAGGTATGGAGGCAACCTGGTGTTCATCAATGGATGAATGGATAAAGAAAAGGTGGTATATATGTGCAATGGAATATTACTCAGTCATAAAAAAGAACAAAACCTTGCCATCTGCAACAACACGGATGGACCTAGAGGGTACTGAACTGAGTGGAGTAAGTCTGACAGAGAAAGACAACTGCCATATGATTTCACTTACATGTGGAATCTAAAGAACAAAATAAACAAACAAAACAGAAACAAACTCATAGATCCAGAGAACATTGTGATGATTGCCAGCCAGATGAAAGTGGGATTGGGGTGGTGGTTGTAAGAAGGTGAAGGGATTAAGAAGTGCAAAGTGGTAGTTACAAAATAGTCATGGGGATATAAAGTATAGCATAAGGAATATAGTCAATAATGTTGTGATAACTATGTATGATGTTAGATGGGTACTAGATTTATCAGGACAATTACTTCATAAGCTACATAAATGTCTAATCACCATGTTGCACACCTGAAACTAATATAATATCAGTATGCCAATGGTAATTGGAAAATTAAAAAAAAAATTTTAATAGAAGCGGTTATGCGGTTCACAAAAGGTGTGGAACATCCCCTAGTGGTGGCTATGATGGTACTCAGTGCTTGTCAAGCTTATTTGAGCAGCTTCCCTTCAGCTCTCCAACTTCTACTACCTCCTGCTGAGAAAACTTACCTAGGGCTTTGCCCTCCAGTCTTACTGTGGGGACTCACTGGGTGCCCTTGACCTGTGGTGCCTCTTTCTCTGCAGCCACCCAACCCAGGCTGCTCCTTGGGTAGGAGGTGAACAGCTCTTCTGCAGCCAGCCCATAATGGGCCCTGTCTGGCCCTCTAAAGAACCCCTCTCAAGGAGCCCTCCAGGTCCTGTATGGTGCATCTTGGGCTGGTGTGTATAGAAGGGGATGGAGTGTGGACCCCTGAGGATTGCCCAAGGATTAAGGGAAAATGTGGGCCACATGCACCATCCTGTTTCTGGCCAGTCTTCCATCCTTGGTGGGACAGGTGTGCACCCATTTGATAGATAAGGCCAGGGTAAGAGAAGTGACATTCAACCACCTCTCTGAGCCTCCATCACCCTATCTATAAAATGGGAATAACAAACACTTTTAGGAAAATTCAGGAATAAATGGAATTATGGCTGTGACCTACCAGGCATGAAGTATATATCTGTTAGAAGGTGGCCATAACTACATACCAAGAATAACCCTCTTCCTTCTCTTCCCTCAGATGCCTTGCCACCTGCCCATGTGGAAGGCTTGTGGCTTACTCTAAAGCCTGCATCCAGCCTGTGTTAAACTGGGTCATGAAACTCTATGTGGTTGAGTGTGTGGGCTCCCAGAGCCAGTACCTGAACTGCTCCCAGAGGACACCCTCATCTTCGACTAGGGTCTGTGGGGCTGCTGATGGAGGGGGAGGGAGGGCAGAGGGCTCATCCTTACCCTGGGGTCTTGCTTAGCTAGACTACTGGTATAATTGTGTGTAAAGGTCTATCTTGTTGTACTTGGTCATTAGTAACCAATCCTTTTTTTGTGTCTGGTCTGAACTTACCTGGGTCTGAACCTGTGTACTTGGGCTACCCTTCCCAGACAGGGTGGCTTCAGTGGCTTTAGAGTCTTGTCGCTTATGGCTAACTTTAAAACTTCTGTCCTTTTCTCAGGCTAAACGTCTGTCCTTAAACTCTAGTAATGGGGCAGATGTCCTTTAATGTGGCTTTAAGGAGCAATGAGCTCCCATATTGTGAGCCTCTCCATGGCTTCCTAGGAAACTTGCTTCAGGTACACTCTAAGCTGATGAGTCCCTCTGTCCCCTTGATTGTCCCCCAGGTACCTCTCAGTGATCTCCAGGTCTGGTCCTGGGTCTCAGCAGGATAGTGAGATGCTGTAGTTCAGCATGGAGGCCTCATGTTCAAGGATGATGTGGAAGAGGATGAGGAGAGGGCAATGCCCCAGGCCCAGCTGGAGATATTATGGAGTAATTAAGAGCCATGTCTTTGGAGTAAAGAAAAAAAAACAAAACACCCTTGGGTTTTGGATCTGCTACTTAAGAGCTGTGTGATATTGGGTGAATGACTTCACCTCTCTGAACCTTAGTTTCCTTACTCATAAGGTGGACACGAAAAGCAGTCTTGGAGGAGGTGTGAGAGTGAAGTCAGCTAAACTCATAAAGTACTTGGCACTGTGTGTGGTACATAAAGAGCACTCACTGAATGATAGCTATGATTTTTTAATTATTATCACTGGGCAGCAACTAGAGTCAGATGTGACCTACTTTGCTTCCAGGAAACTTTCTTAAATTGCTTAAAACATAAGCTGTGCATTCCAAGGAAAAGAGATGAGGGTGGGAGTGATGGGTGGGGGAAACTGTGTGCCCCAATTCAGATAGAGCCTTATATAAGCATCTCCTACCTACCCAAGGGGGCAGCCTCTGCCAGAAATCTGGAACCTGATTGAATCTTTAAGAAAGTTCATCCCTTTCCTGGCCTTGTTCCTGTCCAAGGTGCTGAAATCTTCCCGGGTATGTTCTGTCTTGTCATGCACATCCATGAATCACCTGCTCCCTACCTCCTTCTAACTTTACAAGGCTACACTGAGCGTCTACTCTATGAGAAGCAAAAGTAAAAATAATTTAGATACAGCTCCAACCCAAGTTGCTTATAGCTCATAACGAAGGAATTCAAGTACATATAAATGCCTTAGAAGTCATGGCAAAGGCAAGGAGATTTACTTTACTATTTCTTGGGTTTCAGTGACATCCGCTTCTTGCTTTTACCCTTGCTTCTTCCTCTTCTGCAACCTTGGTATCCTCCAAGGCTATGCCTCTCATACCTCTCCTGATCTGACCACAGCATATGAGTCTTCCCCACAGTAGCTCTTTCTCTACTCACTAATGTTAGAGCCAGGAGAACTAATGATCAGTTTCTGGGGGAAGGGTAGGATATGTAGAGAGAAAGCAGAAGATTAGGGGTCTCTGAGAAGTGAGGAAGTTGCCTAGACAGGTGTGAGTTCCTTGTCGTATTTCTGCATGCCCTCGTCCGGGAGCAGTACCTCCACTGTGAAGCTGACCTTCTTGGTGTGGACAAAGCTGTAGGTGTTGTCGAAGCGCAGGACGTCTGGAGGAACAGATGAGTGGAAATGTATTTGGGGCTGGCTTTACATTCCCTGTGTCTCTGCCCCAGCCATAGGGAAGGACAGGCTGTGTTTCTACCTGTTGTGTTTGCCAAGCTGGGTCAAGTTCCCACCACTCCTGTTCCCTTCCCCATGGGAATTGCCACCCTGAGCAGAACTTGTAAATAGACACTGACCTCCCCCTGGCACATTTACAGACTGGCTTTAGTTGCACAAACTGGCAATGAGAACAATGGCCACTGCATCCCATTGTCTCCACACCTGCACACTTGCATAACAGGAGTTCAAGGGAGCAGTCGGGAATGTCAGAGACCTCTGAGCCCCCTTAGATGAAGTGGGGTGCTGAGCCAGGCCTGCACATGCTTTCTGTCTCTTCACAGACACTCTGAGAGGCAGGGGTTTTAATCTCTGTTTCACAGGTAAGCAAACCAAAAGCCCAGATTGGTAAGATTTCGCCGAGGGCTACACAGCTACTACAAGGCTGAGGTGGGACCTTGGCACCACACTCAAATATGTGGCTCTGGACAAGCTGATTTACTTCTCAGAGTTTCCTAAGTTTCCTCCTGGGGAGAGTTACATCTGCCTTCTTGTCCCTTGCCTATGTCCTGTGGCCCAAGGGCTTTCGACCCCTTCAGGGTCTCTGGCTCTTAATGCACAATAGGTACCCATGGATGTGAACCAAATGAGTGGTTGTGTGAATGAATGGCACTAACCTAGGTCTTGTGTCCCTGGGGGGTCACTTCCCTTCTGTTTCCTCCCCTAAACCATGGGACAGATGACTTTAGCCCTCTGGAGCTGGGGCCCAGCTGGGACAGACTTACAGACACCAACTTCTGCACAGGTGAGGCTCCCATCCTCTGGCACCATGTGGGCATTGTAGCGCTGGGTGGGTAGCACCTCTGTCATATCCCCTGCTCGCTGCCGCTCCCCCATCTTGGTCTTCAGGAAAACCCCGAAGCCAATGTCTGAACCATCAGATGAAAACTGCCACCTGTGTGTGGATGGGGGGAAGGGGACAGATTATTGCTCTGTCTGATGGGTCCCTGAGAGACTAGGGCCCAGATAGGTGTCAGTGGCCTGTCCTTACCTGAGGACACAGCCTGGGAACAGAATCTCGTACTCCACTTGGTGTGAGGAGCCACGGCTGATTTGCACCGAGTGCTCATACTTAGTCTTCACCTGGTCCCGCACATACATGGACTTGGGGATCTCTCCACCATAGTTGATCTGCAGACACAGGACAGAATGGGCTTGCTCTCCTATTCTGGGTACTGTGTTGTTCATGCCATTTCATGCTGTTTCTCCTACCTGAGACACTTTCACCATCTCCTGGAAGTATCCTACTCATTTTGTCTTCCCCTACCCCTCAGGAAGTCTTCCCTGACTCTCCAAGCTGGGTCAGAGTCTCCTCTGGGAACTTCCTTTTCCAGCTCATCCCTCTGGGTCAAAATTTTTCTCATTTCTTGTTTGCCTGCACAGCTGTTGAGGGCTCTGTGAGGGCAGGGCTGTGGCTGTTTTACTCAACACTTAGCTCACAGGGGTCTCTCCATAGACATTTGTGGAATGGATGGGTGAGAAAGGAACCCAGCTCTACTCCACTTCCCTCCCCTGTCCTGGGGCCCTTTGTACCTTAGTTAAACATTTGGGATTCCCATCTGGGTCAGTCAGGGTCCCCCCAAACTGGGCAGGCAGTTCCTCAGGACTGATGAGTTTCAGCAAATCTTCTTTCCAGTTGCCTGGGAGCAGAGGGGTTGAAGGGTGGTTATTGGGCATGGAGAGGACTTGTCATTCCCCCATTCCCGCCAGGAGGATATGAGCTTGAGGAGAAACCATATAGAAGCTAGGTTACCAAGGCTAATTCTCCAGCTTCCCATGCCTCAGGCTATAGGAAGTGTCTTTAAGCATCACGTTGCTATGGAAACATGTTTCCCTCTGGCTGATGGGTGTTGGAGGGAGGATCTCTCAGTCATGAGTAGCGAAGATAAGAGTTGTCTAGTCATCTCTAGGTGACTCTAAAGCCCAGTGGGGTCAGGGAACTTGTTAGGGGCCACACAGTGTTTAAGTGGTCAGGCATCTTGGTGAGGGAGAGACAGCCTCGGGTCTTTGGAAAACATCTCCCCACTCCACTGTTTAATAACCACAATCATCATGTTTGTTACTATTCTTTGTGCTTATGCAAAGCTCTTAGAGTTTTTAGTCCTGTGGTGTCACCATAGAGTCCTGTGACCAACCCAGGCTATCTCCCTCACCCCAATATGACCATGGGAGACTCTTTGCCACCACAGGGATGAAGGTGAAGACTACAATGTCTGGTACATCAGGGCCAAATACACAGAGCCCTGTGTGCCACCAACTGGGTAAGAGGTCTGGATTTGGATCTGGAATGTAGTAGCTACACATACTACTCCAAGATTTGGGGGGCTACCTTGTGATTCACCCAGATCCCTGTCCCAGTGGTATTGGGCAGAGGCAGAGACTCAAGTATCAGGAAGGGAGAAAAAGCAGGGATTTGTAAGCTATTCCTCCCTCAGCCCCAGATTCTCAGATCCCCTGATTTGAGGATATGACCATTCTGCTTGTGAGAAGTTATTTTCCAAGCTCAGGGTCATTGGTTTGAGTTTAAGAAACTATTTCTCTTCTCTATTTCTTTCTCTTTCTCTGTCATTTAAAATAATAACAACATTTTCTACTTATAAAAGTAATACATGTTATCATAAAATTTAGAAAATATAGAAAAGACCAAAAATTAAAAACTACCAAATTTCTTGTCTCCACAAATTAACATTTTGTTGTAGTTGTTTTTTATTTTTGTTTTCACAAAAATAAGATCCTATTGTTCACACCTCTTTATAATCTACTTTAAAAAGTAAAAACTAATGACATTTCTCATGATATGAAATCGTTTTTCATGGCTGCCCAATAATTCACCAAATGGATCCATTATTTACTTATCCAGTCCCTTCTTTTTGAGCCTCCCTTCTCTGAATCATGTCTCTTTTTGCTGCTCTTCTTCCTCATCCTCCTCAGCCCAAATTGCCTTTAGAAGCACTGAGATGATGAGTGTTGAAAGGAAACTGAGGTTCATTGCCCAGAGGTTGACTAGCAACCAACTGAAACCAATAAGGAGGAAAATGTGGAAGACTTAGCCACCAAAGGCAGGGAATAAGGCAGAGGAAACTGCATAGATTATACAATGTAAGATCCACCTCACTTTTGAGGAGGAACCTCTGAGTCTAGGTGATATGAGGATCTCTGGACGGAGTGATGAACCAGCCTTACTCCAAAACCCATCTACAGAGGTCGGGGGATGGAATTAGAATCACTTACTTCCCAGCACCATAATTTTTCTACGAGTATCCTCACTCAGGAATGGCTTCATGAGGTTGTAGCCCACAGGGAACAGTTTAGTGGCTGGAGAGATATAAACAACAATAATGGAGAGAAAATAATTCCATTGGGCCACTCTTTCCATAACAGTCATAGCCAATGATATGGAGGAATCATAAATTACCTTAACAATTTCAGTGCCCTGCACCTGACAAACTATCCAACCAACTGGTCAACCAACTAACAAGAAACCAACAAAACAGCCATTCACTCAAATCTAATCTACTAACCAAACAGTCAACAAATAGTCAATTAATTCATCTTCTAACCAGCCCACCAAACAGCCAACCAACCAATCAGCCAACCTACCAAATAGTAAAACAATTAATCAACAAATCAGGCAATCAGTAAACCAATCAGCTAACTATATAATCAGCTAACTGCCCAACTAACTGCTCTCTCCACCCAGCCAACCATTCAAACAACCAATCAGTCAGCTTTTCAAACAATCAACAGCCAACCATACTAGATCTAGCCAAACAACAAACCAGCCAGCCAACTAACCAATCTGCCAACTTACCTACTCACCCAACCAAAATGCCAACTAGTCACTCAATCAGTCAACCAAGCAACCACCCACCCAACCAATCAACTATCTAACCAACCACCAGCCAGTCAACTAGCCTGGCATCAATTGGCTAGTCAACTAGACAGCCAACTAAACAACTAATCAACCAATCAACCAGCTAACCATCAAACATACATCCATCCCTTCATCCACCTACCCACCCACTCAAACAACAACCATCCAAATACTCATTGAACATCCACCAAACCCCAAGCCTGTGAGGAATATAACAGAAGTGGAGAATCAGAGGCCCTGGTTTCAAGGAGTGGACAACTCAACGAGGAAAATAGGATGAACACATACAAGATAATTGGTGGTCCCTCAGAAGGCAGTAGACAGAAAAGACCAGTCTGGGCTGCACCAGTCGCCAGTGCCAGAGGCAATTTGGGGAGGGAGAGATCAATGTGGCAGGAGAAGTGCCGGGAGATTCCTGGAAGAGCTGGAGTTGGAGCTGCCTCCTCTTGTAGTAAGGCCAACCATAGAAGTTATCATTTATGAAGCACTTACTTTTCCTGACACTCTAAGAGATTTGCATACAGTCAAGCAACCAATCTGCCTCACTATAGCCCAGGGAAGAAGGCACTATTATCCCCAGGTCACAGATGAAGAAACGGAGGCAAAAGAAAGTGAAGTCACTTGCTGCACACCTTTCACAATGAGCATAAACTTCAGGGTCTCAGGATAATTCTCTTCAAGGAGGCCAAAGAACTGTGGAACCAAGAAATACTCCATTAGAGCCCACACCTCATCTTCTCTTACCCCCATCGCCTTTACAGTCTTCCTTTTAGAGCATTCAGAGGTCTGTGGAGGGTTTCCCTTCCTTCCATCACCTCCACTGTCCCCTGGAGGGGACCTTCTCACCTCAGACTATTGCAATCTCACCCTAATAATAATTACATAATAATCATTTTTAGAGTAAGTATTATAGTAATGATAGTATAGTAATAATAATGACTTCTGTTTATTAAATGTTCATTATTTGTCATGAACTGTGTATGCATTTTACATATCAACTCACTAAAGTATCTCTATATCCCTTTCAAATGCAGACTATTTGTATCCCAATAACTTGTTCAAGTCATAGAGTTAGGAATGACCCTGGGAAAGGTTCAGTGGAAGCTGATCCCTATGGTCTCAACATATGTTGTCCCTAAGTCCTGTTTTATGGGATCTTGTAGGAAACATATCTTTGGGTCCTGAGTCACAGTGACAGGGTCCAGGAAGGCCATCACCTTGTACCAAATCTTGTCTGTGAGTGAGCAGCTAGGTCACAGCATGCCAAACTGTTGTTAAAACAAGCAGGGGGTGCTCTGGGGCTTTCTCCTCACCTCCTGGTACACTTCCACCAGCGGTTTCCAGAAGTGTTTCAATCCTAGGCCTTCGCAGTCAAATATCATCACAATGGTTTCAATCTTCCTCCCCAGCTGTGAGGATGAGAGCAAGGATAAGGGCGTAGGCTCAGAACTTAAGCCATGATGACTCAGCACATGACCCCTAAGGGCTTCTTAAAGCCCCCTACTCTGTCCTCAGAGGACTGAGTGGACAAAACAGTGAACACACCACCCATCCACCATCCATTCATCATCTATTATCCATATATCATCCATCCATCCATCTGTTCATCCATCCATCCATCCATCCATCCAACCACCTATCCATTAATTGACCCATCCATTTACCCATCCATCTATTCATACTGCCATTCATTCATTCATTCATTCATTCATTCATTCATCCCTCTATTCGTCCAACTGATATTTATCGAGCACCTATTTTGTGCCAGGTACTGACATTATAACAAAATTCTCAACGATCCATACTTCTTGTCCTCAAGACCTTCATAGTACAGGAGCTGTGGGAACACATATTAACCCAGATAGGGGCCTCAGAGAAGGTGACATCTAAATTTGAGACCTGAAGCAGAAATAGGAGATAGATGGAAGGTAGGTGTGTGTGCTATGGATAGGTTTATCCAGAAAGAAGGAACAGCTGGGCAAAGACTCAATAGGAATAACAATAACTAGCATTGTTGAGAAATATATTAGGCCCTGTGTGCTAGGCCATATACTTGCACTATTTCATCTAACTTTTGCAACCGTTATTTATTATCCCTGTTTTGTAGGTGAAGAAACAGGCTCAGAGAGGTGAAGTGACTTTCCAAGTCTGCACAGCTGGGAAGTGGCAGAGCCGGTGTTTGATCTCAGAGCCCTCTGACCGTAACAGTAGAGGGTGGCCTCGCCTGCCCCAGTCACCTGCTCCCTGCCCCACACACACACACTCAGCCTGGGCCTCACCCGCTCCGTCTGCAGGTCACACTCATGCAGGATGCGCTCGCAGTCCCTCATCTTGGTCTTGAGCAGGTCTTGCTTTGTGACTGAGAAAAGCAGGCCCTTGGGATCGAGAGGCCCAATGATGTCATACCACACAGGGCAGCCATCACGGTCATAGCCACACAGGCCCCCAGGCATGTACTTCTGGATCACCTATGCATGGAAAGATAAATGGAACATGGCATGATGCACCTCCCCAGAGACCCCCAGATCAGGCTGGCTAGGGTGGCCTCAGCCTACACATACTGTGGTAAAGCATTGTCCCTCCTATGGAGGGTGGCACTATTGTCCAGGTGAGAAAACTGAGGAGCTTTCAGGGGAGGGCCTTGTTCACAGCAGGTACACAGCAAAGCCAAGCCTCAGTCAGTTCTGGCCTGAGGTCTCTGAGTGCCCTAGTTCTGCCCTCGATGTCTCCTAAGTCCCTTTCCATGGAGAGGAGTTAGGCTTAATGACAGAAAACATGGATTCTGAAGGACAACAGACCTGATTCAAATGCAGATACTACCACTTCCCTGCTGTGCATCCTTGAGCAAGTGACACCATCTCTCTGAGCCCCATTCCATCTCTTCTTCTGTAAAATGGTTTGGATAATTCTTTCCTCACAGGACTGTTGGGGAAAGTCCCCAAGATCATGTTGGCAAATCGTGCTTAGCCCAGAGCTCATGCTCTACAAACGAGGCTACGACCATTGCTTACTAGGACACCAGTGGTGGGACTATCCTCCTCAATGCCTTGGTAGGCTAAGTTTCCTTTCCACCCAGGCAGGATGCTTTGTGCAAGGCCCTAGGGGTGAGGGCACAGAGACACAGGCTCAGTATGGTGGTATAGGGCCCGTGTTTAGGGGACAGACAGGCCTGAACTCAAATCCCAGCCCCACCTTGGGGCTGTGGGACTTTGGGTAACCTTTGCTGGGCCTCGGTGTCTTCATCTGTAAAATGAGAATAGTACCCACCTCATAGGGTCGTGATGATTAAATAAGCTCATGAAGGTAAAGTCTTAACCCAGGCCTGGACCTCATAAGCCCCCAGGAAATGCTCAAAATTATTACGGGAAAGGTACATGCAGACTTAGGGGGTTCCACTGGCTGCCTTTCACCCATGGTCTCCAGTGACCTAGAGGCTGCTTGGGTGGTATGTCTGTGAAAGACTGGGGCAGGGTGGGGGGTTGGCTCACCTCTGGGGGCTGCCAGTCAAAGATGTGGTCAATATCCATGGTCTTCCGGAACTCCATGTACTGAAAGGGAGATGAATAGTGAGGCCCCATTGAGCTCCTAGCACTCTTTGGGAGGCGATGGAGCAGGGGCTCAAGGCATAGATTGTCCCCACAAAGCCCCTCCCCTAATCTCCAGTAGGGACGGGTCTCACCTTGCGGAGCATGGCCTCTGATTTCTGCAGGTCAAAGTTCCGAGCTGTGGGAAGATGGAAGGAAGAAGTGAGGCGGGAAAGAGGCTGCCTTCCAGTCACCTTGTCCTGGTCCTGGTCCCAGAGCAGTGGGAGCTAAGGAGGGCCCCAGGGTGGGACTTTTCTTCCCTGACTGCCCCGCTCCTAGACCTGAATGTGTGAAGCAAGATGGTGTGATTGGATCCTGAGAGCCAGATGAAATTCTGGAGTAGTTGGGACCGGGCCCTTCTCATTGTCCCCTCAGGCCGAGCTCCCTCAACTCTGCCCTCACCTCGGAGCCAGCGCAGAAGGAAATAGTCATCGGGGTTGGGGAGGGCGGGCAACACGTCCTGGACATTTTCTCGGAACTAAGAAGAGAGATGCTGGTTAAAGTGTTGTTCACACTGTCTTGGTTTCCAGACTCGGTGATTGTTTTCCTCATTCCTTCTCTTTCACATGCATCTGGCCCACAATGATGGAAGGATGGGCAAGCAGATGAGTAGAAGGAGAAATAGGTCATTGGAAGGGTGGGTGGATGAATGGGTAGGTGAATGGAAGAAAGAATAGATGGATGAATAAATGGATAGAAAGAAGAATGGATGGATAAGTGGGTGGGTGAATGGAAAAAAAGGAAGGGGAAATAAATGAACAGGTAGACAGAGAGGAGAGACAGGTGGGGGAATAGAAGGAAGGAGGGATTTATGGGTGAATGAATAGAAGGAGGAATGAATAGATAGGTGGGTCAGGGTGGGAGAATGCATGGAAATAAAAATAAAGGGGTGGGTGAATAAGTGGGTTGGAGTATAGATGTATGGTATTCCCCCCTTATCTGCAGGGGATACCTTCCAAGACCCCCAGTGGATACCTGAAACCATGGATTGTACTGAACTCTATTTATACTATGTTTTCTCCTATACATAATACCTATGATAAAGTTGAATTTATAAATTAGGCACAGTAAGAGATCAACAACAATAATAATACAGTAGAACAAGTATAATAATATACTGTAACAAAAGTTATGTGAATGCGGCCTCTCTCTTTCTCTCTCTGATAATCGATGTGATAACCGAGACGGTTATTAAGTGACTAACAAACAAGTAGCATATACAATGTGGATACACTGGACAAAGGGATGATTCATGCCCCAGCTAAGAAAGATCAAGAAGGCGGGAGATTTCATGATGCTACTCAGGACGGCATGCAATTTAATACTTGTGAATTGTTTATTTCTGGAATTTTTAATTTTATATTTTCAGAACGCAGTTGATGCAGGTACCCGAAAGCTTGAAAGTGAAACCGAGGATAAGTGGGTGATGTCAGTGCTATAGTCTTAGCTCTTTCCATCTTTCCTTAGTTAGCCCACCAAGGCTTCTACCTTTTTTCATTCTATTTTCTACAAAAACATGGTTAAGGATCATGTGTCCTCTTCTCCGTTGACCATAGGGATGACACACTCTACTCTGTCTCCCTGACTCTTACAGACAAGTCACCTTTCAGAGTCCTGGGGAGGGAGATGGGACAGAGCCAGAGGGCAGACCATCAGCATCCTTGGCTCCCACCAAAGGGGCCTGGGACTGGGGCGAGAGGGCACCTGCCAGAAAAAGCTCTTAGGTTTGACTGCTGAATGAGAAGAAGTCAGGCTTGATCTGGCACCCACACTATTAACTGGAAGTGATGTGATTCCCTCAACTGCTTCCCTGGATAGGCCTGATGTCACTGTGAGACCTGACCTTGGGAGATGTGACAGTAAAGAGATATGTCGCGGACACTATGAACAACAGAGTGGGGCAAGGTTGCTGCCACTGCCACCCCCTCCGTCCCTCAGCCCTTTCCTTTGGGGCTGCAGGGAAAGGGCCTCTCACCTTGGCCAGGGTCTCTGCCTGCTTGGGGCTCAGGTCTCCAACTCGGCCGCTCATGGTGCTGGGTGAGGCGGAGGACTGGGGGCTACTGCAGACAGAGGCCAAGCCTGCCTGTGGCCCTGACCCAGCAGGGCCTTTTGCCCCACTCCTGGGTGTGGCTCGAGGCACCTCCTCCTTGGCCAACTGTTGAATTGCTCATTACATAATTGGGATTAAGTGTTTGTCCCATATTTGGCTCTGGGACAGGTCTGGGGCAAGCGGGCATGGGACAAAGTGCCAGAGGTTCCTAGGCAGGTGGAGGAGGTTGGGAGGGGGTGAGGCTGGACTCCCATGGTGTGGAGGCCCAGGCCGACTGCCTATAGAACCCCCTTCAGTGTTCCCAGGCCTCCAGAGGCCACTGCCTCGGAGAAGGGGAGATTTTAGGGGGAGTGAAGACTGCTTCCTGCAGGCACCCTTTCTCTCTGAGCCTCAGTTTCCCCATCTCACTAATAAAGAGATGCCACACCTACGGCCCTACCCAGCTCTGACCGGTAGGAGTCAGGGACTTGGTCAGTCTAGTAAACATTCACTTTGTTTAGGCAGGAGGCTCATATTCTTTTGCAACAAGTGTTTGCATTCAAGAAGAGACATGCTGGGGCAGAAAAATGCAATTCCAGTGTCCCTGCTGAAGGTTTCTTTTTCCCACAGGGCCAGTGCGACTTTTCCTGCTGTCTTTCAAATTTTATTGTGCAGTGCTGGCCCTGCACCTTCAACACGGGAAGAGGCTGAGCACACCACACCCTGCAGCCCTCTCTGGTCATTGCTGAGGATGTTTCTTGGGATTTTAAACACCTGATCAGTGAGGGGCATCCACCAACTATGCAAGGTGATGAGAAAAGGCCAGAAGTTTCCCCTGTTCTTTGATTTCTGTCATGCTGCCTGTGGTTCCATCATTAGATGTACCTACAAGGCCTGGTCCTTCTCCTCACTCTCCGATAAGGCCTCCCGATTAAGATGGCATCTCAGAGTGTCACCTGCTTCATTTATGGAATGGAGCAGTCAACACTTGCCCTTATGTGGTTGGAAGGCAAGATCTAATGAGATACAATGTGTCAAGGGTCTTGTACATCTAAGGGATTATTCCCCTCCAGCTGTCAGAAGCGCCAAGAGGGCAGGAGCCACATTGTTAGCCACTGTCTATAAAGACATCGAGAGTGAATGAGCTTCAGACCACAGCACGTCCGTGTGGCCAAATCTTCCAGGCCTTGAGGGTTGTGCATGGGCTGAAACTACACCAGGCTAGCCTCGACCCTCACAGCTGGGCTAGCCCAAGCCACTCTGCCCAGGGCTCTCCCAAGGTCCCCTATCCATAGGGCATCTTAGGTCCCCACCTCTGGGCTATCTCAGGGCCTCTTTAGGCCACCTGATGTCAATTAGTGCCAGAAGCCTTCCTTGCTCTGGGCTCATGACAGAGTTGGGCCCAGGAGAAGCAGGGGCCATTTCTCTCTGTCTGAGGTGCCCTCTGCACGCACCCAAGAGCAGTTAGATAACACTCCACACCTGAGTCCCGCCCCACTTCACATTCCGGCCTCTTTCTGCAAACCCTGGGCTACTGTCCACACCCTCTTCCTGCCAGGCCGGCAGCTTGCGGAGATTGGGTTCCCCTACTGCCTTCTCATTAGCCCCTAATCCTGCCTATTTCTCACCAGTCTCCTTTCTCTCCTTAATCCTTCTAATATGAGGCACCCAGTTACTTCTGAGGACATCAAAGGCTGAGCAGGGAGGGCCAGGAGGAGGGTATAAGGGTCTTCCCAAGAGCTGTGATCTTTCAGAGACACCCCAAGTGCTTTTCATGACCCAGACCACAAATAGGCACAGAGTACCTACTGCGTGCATAGATCATCATCAACTGCAGCCCCATTCAATAGAACTTTCTGTGATGATGCAAATGTTCTATATCGAAATTGTCTTATTGGACGAATTTGGTAGCCACTAATCATGTGTGAAATAAGGCTAGTGAGACTAAGGAACTGCAGTTTTAATTGAATTGAATTTTGACTAATTTGACTTAAATTGCCCCATATAGTTTGTGGCTACCATATTGGACAGCACAGGTCTACCGCATTTACTGAAGGCTTATTATATGCCAGGCCCCATTTTAAGTGCATTACCTCGTTTAAACCTCAGAACACCCCTGGGGGTAGGTACCATTATGAAGTCCATTTTATAGACAAGCAAACTGAGATATGGAGAAGTTAAGCAACTTATCCAGAGTTAAGCCCATACAATGAACTGTTCTGTTGTTAGGCTATTCTGGTCTCATGTACAGGAGCTTCCACTCTAATCAGGGAGGGGACCCAGGCATGGAAGTCACCCCAAGAGGACGCAGGTGGCATTCGAGCCAAATCTTGAAGGAAGGGAAGATGCTGATAGTGGAGATCAGATTAGAGGACAGGGCATCCCAAGTGGAGGGGATGGCGTGGGCAAAGGGGTGGAGGCGGGAACGTGAAAAGCATGGGGAAGGGAATGCTAGGGATACGACAGTAAACGAGATGGATTAGGTCTCTGCCCACATGGAGGTCACAGTCTTCCATTTGTTGAGCATTTCCTCTGTGCTGAGAGCGGTAAACCATTATCAACCCCGTCTGGAAACAGGTAAGTGTATCCCTATTTTATAGTTAAAGAAATGGAAAGTCAGAGAGATTAAAAAACTTTTCTGAGGTCACATAGCCAGTAAATGGGGAGCCAGGATTTGAACCCAAATCTGACTCTGGACCCATAGCCTAGCCTTGCCTTCTCTCAAAGGGCTTAACATTGTGCCTGGAACATAATAAGTGTTCAATAAATGGTCTAAGTCATCATTATGTGTCCCCTAGGGCTGCAAATTATCTTGAGGCCAACAGAATTAATTTCCCTCCCCTGAAACAGAAGCTCTGGCAAAGGAGAACCCCCATGCCCACCCACAGTACACATCTCCAAGTAAGTCCCCAGAGTGTGTTTAGTTCCTAGTTTGCAAGCTTTCAGGGGACCATGGTGACAACCGCATAAGCAAACAACGGCAAGGGGTGAAACATGCCACGCCACGCCACATCTTGGAACCGCTCCTTCTAGGTGTTTACTAGGAAATGTGAAAAGGTTACCCCTACGGCCCCAACGTCAGGCACATTCCTGTCTGCTGGCCCCTAGATAGGGGCCCAGAGGGTACAGGAACTTTGCTGAGAAAAGCAAGGGTGTGTGTGTGTAGGGGGTGTTCAGACCACAGTAAGGTGAGGTGGGTGTTGCCTAAAGAGGGGAGATGGAAAGGGAATTGGAGGGGTGATTCGCCAGAGTCCCAGTGGTGCTCTGGGTAGCACCCTGGGACAGTCAGTGTTCTATCTTTTACCCTTGGGCAGTTTCAGTTCTCTTTTTTCATTAAAATTTTTTTGTGTGATATAATTCACATACCATAAGTTCACCATTCTTAAAGTGTACAACTCAATGATTTTAGTATAATCAAATGTTGTGCATCCACCACCACCATCTAAGTTGTCTCCAGCAACTACTAATCTACTTTCTATCTCGATTTAGAGTTCCCTATTCTGGATATTTCTTATGAAGAGAATCATATGGGTGTAATCTTTTGTATCTGGCTTCTTTCACTCAGCATAATGTTTTTGAGGTCCATCCATGTGGTAGCACGTATCAGAACTTCGTTCCTTTTTATGGCCGAATAATATTCTCTTATATGAATATATCACATTTTCTTTATCCATTCATCAGTTGATAGACATTTGGGGTGTTTCCACTTTTTGGCTACTATAAATAATGCTGTGATACACATTTTTTGTACAAGTTTTTGCAGAAATGTATGTTTTCAATTCTCTTGTGTATATCCTTAGGAGTGGAACTGCTAGATCATATAGTCATTTTATTTTTATCCTTTTGAAGAACTGAGAAATTGTTTTCCAAAGTGGCCATACCATTTTACATTCTCCCTAGCAATGCGTGAGGATTCTAATTTCTTCACATTGTCACCAACATTTATTTTACATTTCCTTTTTTAAATTACTATAGCCAACCTTGTGGGTGTCCAGTGGTATCTCATTGTGGTTTTGAATTGTATTTCTCTAATAACTAAAGATGTCAGACACCTTTTCAGGTGCTTATTGGCCATTTGTACATCTTCTCTGGAGAAATGTCTATTCAATTTTTTAAAATATCTTTATTTTGAAATTGGGTTCTTTGGCTTTTTATTGTTGACTTCTAAAAATTCTTTATATATTCTGGATATTAATCCCTTATCAGATATATAATTTGCAAACATTTTCTTCCATTCTGTGGGCTATCTTTTCACTTTCTTTAGTGTCCTTTGATGGGGAAAGTTCTAAATTTTGATGAAGACTATCTTGCCTACTTTTTCTTCTGTTGCTTGTGCTTTTGGTATCATATCTAGGAAAATATTGCCAAATCCAACGTCTCGAAGATTTACCTCTAAGTTTTCTTTTGAGAGTTTAATGGTTTTAGCTCTTATATTTAGTTTTTTTTTTTTTTTTTTAAGGAGGCACATAGCTCTGGATTCAGACACCCTGAATTCCAACCCTGGCTGAGCAAATGACTATCTCTGAGCCTAACTTTCCTTCCCTATAAAACAGGGATGACTATATTTATTTCACAAAGCTGTTGTCAATGTAAGAAACATCCAAACCTGTAGAGAATTTTTATGATTTTATTTGAGCCGAACTGACAATTGCCAGGAAGCAAAATCTCAACAGATTGAGAAAATGCTCCAGAGAATGGCAATTTTGCATCTTATTTTATACATTAGAATCAAAGGAGGAGATGTTAAGAGGGTTATGTGAAATCCACTGGTGTTAGTTAAGGGGGTGGGAGAAAGCAAAGTGATGTGGGGTTGGGGGGACATCTCTGAGATTGAATAAAAAGTAAATTGAAGAGACACATAGTTCTTTTACATTGGTGGGTACAGGATAGTTCAAAATTAAAATTTACAGCACATAGAGATGGTATTTGGGGAACAAGACTACAATGAAGATTTCTGTCGTCTCCTGCTCTGGTGTGGAGGTTGTGTCTTGAAGGGTCTGAGAAAGGAGATTATCCTGACATTTCAAAGGTATGTTATCTTAGATGCAGAAAGACAATTGACAGGCTCATTTAAGGTAAAGATTGACCTTCATCAAGGAAGTTACAGGCCTAAGACGTGACTACTGTGACTACTGTGACTACTGTGACTACTGTGACTACTGCCTTGACTAGCTTTTCGTTAGGAATGTTTATGTTCAGACCATCTGATGTGGTTACTTTTGGTCTCTGAGTTTATAAGGCCCACCGTGCAGGTTTCCCCTGAGCTTGTCAGGTTTAGTATGTGACCCTGTTTTTGTCCACAGTGTCGTGAAGATACAACAAGATACTCTAGGAGGGGCAGCAGGTCTGCGTAAGTGCTCAGTAAATGGTATCTATTATTTTCTGCAAGGTTTTATTGAGCGTCTTGAGAGTGAAGCCTGGACTGGTGGTTGGGAGTGAGTAGGAGACAGACACAGGCAGATGAAGACTCGTTGTGTGGTAAGCACTGGTGTTTGTGCTCTGAGAGCTTACAGAAGGGACTCTCACTCTGCTGGGAGCTGGATGGGAAAGGGGCCTAGGGAAAGCCTCCTAGAAGAGGACTCCAGGGTCCTTAAGGGTACACAGAACAAGACTGGGGAGAGAATCTTAGGGTGGGGTTATGGCATGAGCAAAGGTAGGGAGGCAAGAAAGAGTTTGATGAATTGGTGAATTCAGGTCGTTGGGTGAAGCTGGAATGGGGGTATTGTGGCCAGGTCACAGAGCACCTTATAAGCCACCAGTGAGATTAACCTTTCTCAGGGGGAAATGGGGAGCCAGTGAAGAGCTTATGCAAGGAGTGACATGATCAGATTTTCATTTCAGAAAGATTTCTCTGGCTACCCTGTGGAGTCAGGGCGGGAGTGGGTCAGAATGAGCACCGTGAGACTCACGGACTCCTTTCTAACAATCCAGGGCGGAGGCCCTGATGGGGCAGTGGCCACAGGGAGGTAGATGGGGTACAGAGGTATTTAGAAAGCAAGCTCGTAAACTGCAGAACCTGGATCTGAATCCCAGTTGAATCACCTCTTTCTGCTACACCAGACGGCCCCAAAATAGCCTGGACCTGGTGAACTTGGCCTATCAGGGCCTCAACCTACCTACAAAGCTGCCTTTCTGGGGCTGGATGCAGAGGGACCTTGTTTATGTTTCCATGAGGACAGGGGCATGGCTGGGCCAATAGTGCTCCCTGGTGGCTGAAGATGAAGGTCACCTGAGAGCTGTTTAGCTCAGGCCCGACACAGGGGCCACCTTTCTGTCTCATCTCTGAAGTCACCAAATGTGAAATAAGCCCACTGAGTGTGCTCATTAAGCTCTCATGCTGTCTGGATAGAGGGACCCTGGTTCATTTCTGAGACCCTTCTCTTTGTTATGTGATGTGACAAGTTACTTCCTGAGGTGAATGAACCTCACTCTCCTTATCTATGAATGGAATGATGCTTCCTGCTTCAGCTTAGGCTTGGCACATAGTAGATGTGCAGTCGAGCTGGCACCGTCACATCCCACTGAGAGGCACAGATGTCTGAGCAACTTTCTCCAGACTCTGGGACCCTAGGAACCCAGCACCTTGCTCTAACCCACTGTGAGCCCCACGCCCCAGGCTGGCCTTCCCTGGCAGGGCCCACTTGCCTTCTTTCCTTGAGAGGCAGGGTAGGCACATTGCTGGTAGTAACCTGGGTGTTGCCTCCACCTCTGCCACTGGACACTGAGCCTTTGGCCAAGGCACTCTCCCTCATGAGCCTTGGTTTCCTGGCCTGAAATATGGGGCTATAATCCCTGTCTGCTTCAAAGTTGCATGTAAAAGGGATATGCAAACTGTGGAGTGCTGTGCCATGAAGCCCTGGTGAAGATCTGCTCTGGGCAGCTGGGACTGTCCCACAGTGGTGTTCCCCTCTGTCCTGGGATTTTGGAAGGTGAGCTAGACTGGTGTGGAGATTTGGGGGTCAGGGAAATCTTTTCAACTGCCCTCAAAACACCCATATAGGTTTCCCCATCACCCTACCCTGCCTCCCATGGAAGATCGGGAGTCTTTCCGGTGAGGAGATGGGCCAGGAAGTGCAGGCCCAAGATCCATTCCGCTGAACAGGTGGACTGGATATTTCTAAGCATCTCATTTTGAGCAAGAATTTTGATCTGTGGATACCTGCCAAGATTTTGCCATTCTTTCCTGATAAACAACAGACTGTTTCATAACCTGCATTATAAAACGGTTTTATTAACAACCAAGTGTACATAGTTGTTCACAAGGAAATAGCAAATACCAGTTAGCAGTTACCAATGTTGCTCAAGAGCCCTCCTGGCTTTTTCCACCAGCCTCAAACACCCTACAGCCACTCTCACCCCATTCCTCAGTCTGAAAGGCTTGCTCACACCTACTCACCCCACATATGCATCAGTTCTTCTTTCAGGGGTCCCTTCCTTGGGCAAAGAACATATGAATCTTCATCAGGTTTCTTTGCTGGATGGTCCCCAAAATTTGGCTCCTGCCCTGCCAAGCATATATGGCAATGACATTCCCACTCAATAATGGATCGTCAGAGTCACTTCTACCTCTCTCTATAGAGGCAACTTTCCTGCTAGAAGAGTCCAGCCAGACCAGGGCCTCTGGTGTCCCCAGGGCCTGCCATGTCTGGTGCTGAACAGACATACTCAATAAATATTGAACAAACAAATAAATTTCAGGCAAGCCAGCCCCTCTCTGGGCTACTTCCTTTTTATTTTATTTTTTTAAGTGACAGTGTTAAGAGTCAAGGATGGCAGTTGTTGAAGACATGCCCCTTGTCCAGCTCCCAAAATGTCCCTGCCCACCTTGCCAGGTAGGATATTCTGTTTACACTATCACAGGTGACTGCTACCTTTACTGCTTAACACAAGGTGTACTCTGGGATTCAGAGTCGCTGGTGCCCATCCATACCTGACCACTTGTTACAGCCATATTTGTATAAATTCTCTGTGATCAGAGCTTTGGGAGACCCTTTCTATCTGCAAGGAAACCAGACAAGGCTGTGCTGATGGTGGAAAATCAGCTGTGGATGATTAGAAAGACCAGGGTCAGGGTTCAAGTCCATGAATCCCTTGTTCTTAGCTGAGGGTATGAAGGCAGAAGTGAGGCAATGTGATCCTCTGTCATGACAGCAGGTGGGCCCAGCAAAACCTGGCATAGGATCTTCCCAGTTGGCCATGCCCCCCAGAGCCTGCCAAGGGCAGTGGGAAGAAGGCTCTGAGATGCTACAGGGCCTCAGAGGGCTGCATCTAGGGAAACTGTATGAAAGGTGACCATGCAGTGTCACAGGGGTGGTGGGAAAGCCTGACACATCTGGAATGCAGGAGCAGCCCTCAGACAGGGGATGTCCAGTGAATTTTGCCTGATAGCCCCTGGCTGTCTTCTTGATGCTGGCATAGTAGTTATTTTTTTTCCTTGCCAAACTACTCAAACACACTTGCGGACCAGGTGGGCCTCACGGCACTGGCTTTGGCATTTTGTTTCATTTAGTTAGTTTACTTTTTATAGCATCAGAGCCCCTGTTAATACTCTGTATACTAAACCATGAATGATACAGCTGCCACAGATGGAGGGGCTAGGGGCCCCAAGGACTTCACAAAGCTCACTTGAAGACACCCACTTTCCCAAGTCTTATCGTTTTCTTGCCCAAAATAGGCCCTGGGAAACTAAGAAACCTCCTATGAACTGGAGAAAATTAAATCACAGGATCCAAGGTGGGGGGCGGGGGTGGGGAAGGAGCCAGAGGCTGGCTTCTTGCTTGCAAAGCACCTAGAAGGTGATGTCTGCTGAGGCTTCCAGTCTCCGGGAAAGGACCTTGGCAGCCAGGATACTAATGCTTTTCGGGAGAATTCCTTTTATAGGGACATTGGACCACTCATTCCTGGGAACGTCAACTGGGTAGACAGCATTCCTTTGCCCTGTGGGACAACAGTACCAAAGGACGAACAAGGAGCTCATGGGCAGGGATCCAGAGCTGAGGGCCAAGCCACAGCAGAGTTAGGTCTTCAGAGATAACGGCCTGGCCCAGCCAGAGGGCAAAGGGCAGGATGGGGAGGGGGCAGGATAGCACAGCCTGGACTCCCAAGACCCCTTCAGTGGCTTCATTGCCACCTAAAATCAACCTGTAGAGCCACACCCAGCTTGGTGGCTGACTTGGCTAATTCCAAGGCAAGCTCTGCTCTGCTGAGTGCAGGTCACCCAGCAGAGCAGGTGGCCGTCCTAACTGTGGGCTGTGGCCACAAGGAGAGCCAGGTTTCAAGAAATAGGAGCTATCACTGGCCAGTTGCTGGGTCGCATGGTTGGGGCAGGTGTTGGCAGCCGACTTTCAGCTGTTCTCTTGAGGAGACGCAAAGATGGAGGAAAAGCTGGATGTTTCTCCAAGAGGAAAGTCAGAGACTAGGATGAGCATCCTGGGATGGAAGCTCCACTCTCCACACACCAGGGTGCTCTGCTCCATTTCACTCTAGCTACTTGCAGAGAATATGGCCTCCCTGAAGTTGTGCTCCCTGCAAGGCCTAGGGCTCATGCACATACTCCTAAACCAGGATGCCAGGAGTGGATGTGTGCTGGGACAGGTGGACTTTGTCAGGAGGGATACAGGGCAGCTTCTGCAGGCAGGACCCTTCCTCAGTGAATGCTGGTTTATCCTCAGGATTCTCATTCTTATTCTCTTTGAACAGGGAGGAAGATGCTCATCTAAATCTTCAGGGTGGCTTGTGCACTGGGTGTCTTCTTACTGCTTGGCCACTGTGCCAGTAACAATGCAGGGTGAGTGCTCTTTGTGGTCACCTCCAACACCACCCTGGTATGGCAAGGAACTGGGAATGGGCTGCTCAGGGGCTTGGAAAGCACAAGCACAGAAGCAGCCAGGGTTTTCATTGAGTTGAAGACGGTCTTGTCGCCTCGAGACTCTGAATCTTCTCCTCGGAGGCCTTGTCAGGAAGCAACACCTCCACTGTGTAGCTGACCTTCTTGGTGTGTATCAGGCTGTAGGTGTTGTCAAAGTACAAGACATCTGCAAGGACAGAGAGATAATCAGGCAACCTGAGTCTGGCCCACCTGCATACCTGGTACCCTTGGAAATGGGCCTCCCAGGAGTGTGGTTGAGGCTGGAGGATGAGCCACTGCCCAGCCCTCAGCCCATTCTTCATGGCCATCTCTTTGGATGATGCATGTGTTCACTAAAGGAATAATAATAATCAGCAGCATCATCAGCCCCTTCTAGGTGCCAGGCATTACATCAGCACTCACAGCTCCCTGAATCCTCAAAGAAACCCCATAGAAGGTACTATCATCCCCATTGTATGAATGAGAAAACTGAGTCTTAGAGAGATTGATATGACTTCCCACTGGTTACAGAACAAGGGAAGGGAAGGGCAGGGAATCCCTTATCCTGATCCTCCGACTCAGAGTAGAGGCCTGTTTTCTGCAGGAAAGGGCTGAAAGGAGAGGGCTGAGCTCCATAATCCACTTTACCACCATGTTTTTCGTAGAAGGCATATCCTTCAATGCCAAGGTCCCACATGGACTCTGGGACATGATGAGTCATCCAGTTTGTCTCTACTCTTCTCATTAATTGTATTAACTAAAGTGCTAGTATAACTTGCTCTTCTTCTCCAGAGGAAATCAAGCTTGAGTGTCCCTTCTCCCAGCTCATTCCTCATAGAGGTGGGTGGTTCACAGTATTTTCCAGAAGTGCTCTTTCTCATAAAACCGACCAAACTGTATCTGGTCTGGGCAGCCTGGGAAAGAAGTATAAACACCTGGAAGAATCGTTTCTTTGGGATGCCCAGAGTAGGGTGGTCCATGCACCTGGTCAGGTCCATGCACCTTGAAGCTAAGCCCATGGCTGTTTTCCACCTGTCCCTTAGCCTGTCCAGCCCAGTATAGGGGCTTCTCGGGAGCTGAGTCCACACTCCTGGGCCGTGACTCCCGCTCTTCACAATAAGTCTCTGCCCTTGTACCCACACCTTTGGCCACTCATCAGATCCAACACTCCAAGCCAATTCCTGTGGCGCCCATGGGATCTAGAAGCTTGCATAGACCCCCATACCCTCCCTGAGAGCTGGAAGTAGAGGGCGAAGAGAGAAGCCAGAATGGCAACGCACATATCAGCTCACTACTCTGCCAAGAGGAAGAAAACAACTCCAGTGAACCCTATAGCTCTTACAGACGCCTGCTTTGAGGCAGGTGAGGCTCCCATCCTCAGGCACCAGGTGGGCATTGTATCGCTGGCTGGGCAGCACCGCCGTCATCTCCCCTACTTGCTGCTGCTTTCCCTTCTTGGTCTTCAGAAAAACCCCAAAGCTGATGTCTGCCCTATCTGATGCGAACTGCCACCTGCAGGGAACGGAGCCCTACTGATAGCCACCTGCTTGGGCTCTCCAGGCCCCTCCCACCTGTGCCCAGGTGTGAGTGGTCACTGTCCCTACCTGAGCACGCAGCCTGGAAACAGGATCTCATTCTCCAGCTGCAGGGAGGAGCCACGACCTATAGTCACCGTGTGCTCATACTGTACCTTCACCTGGTTGGGCACGTAGTAGCTCTTGGGCACCTCGCCTCCATACTTGATCTGTGGGTGAGGGTGGGTGAGTGAGACTATGGCCACAGCTCCTCCCTCCCTGACCTCTGGGCACCCTATACCTTGGTCAGGCACTTAGGGTTGCCATCAGGATCAGTCATGGTCCCCCCAAACTCCATGGGCAGCTGGTCGGGGCTGATAAACTTTAGCAGCTCCTGCTTCCAGTTGGCTGTAGGGAGAAGAGGAGGGCTCTGTGGGGGCTCAGGGAGGCCTGACAGAGAGCACAGGGGGCCAAGCCCTGGGAGGGGAACTGATATGTTCTTGGCTTACTCCCCTGGGCACTTACTCCTGAGAGCACCCAAGAGCTTTACATGGTCACTCAGGGGGCGTCCAGGGTCCAAAGCCTTGCCTGAGTATGCAAAGGCCAACACAGTTCAGGCCAAAGTCGGTGCCTGGGTAAAGAGGATGAGCCAAGGAAAAACTGGGCCTTTAGCACTGACCTCCTCTTCCTAGGCAGATGGGGAGATGGGCACAGACAGCAGGCCAAGTCACTTACCTCCTAGAATCACTATCTTCCTTCGAGTTTGCTCACTAATGAATGACTTGACCAAGTTGAAGACCACTGGGAACAGCTTAGGGGCTGAAACACATAAAACTCCCTTGGGAAACTGGACCAGAGAGGACTTGGATATATAAAGTCATACCCAAAGACATGGGCTAGACAGAAGTTAGACAGATCTAGATTCTGTCACTTCCTGGTGGTGTGACCTTCAGCTTGTTACTCATCCTCTTTGAGTCTTAATATTGTTAACTATCAAATGGAGATTAAACGCTGTGTGACTGGCTCTCAATATATAGTTGCCTCCCTTGCTCAGCTATAGAGCTTCAGCAGTGTTGATTCCCTGATTGTGTCTCTTCCTTTCCACTCTCAAGGTTTTCCCAGGTTGCCTTGGAATCTTCTTGGATGCAAGTAGGTGGGGCATCTGCATTAGCCCTCATGTCCCATCTGAATTGCTCATGCTTCCTGGGAGCTTACTGTAGGCCAGGCTCTGTACTCCGCCTTCTCCACAACTGTCTCATTTAACCTCACAGCTATCTTATGAGAAAGATGCCATTGCATCTCCATTTTACAGACTGGGAAAACTGAGGCCCAGTGAGGTTCAATAGACTTGCTCAGAGTCACAAAGCTAGCTAGATTGGAAGCCAGATCATCTGACCGGAAGCACATGCAGCGACCCCTCACTGTATGTTTATCACAGACATGGTCCATTCTCACTCAAAGTGTGCCCACCAACCTGTGTGGTCCATGGACTCTCTGTTACCAGTTTACACCTAGATAAATAATGAAAATAATAGTAAGGATTTAGACACTTATGATCTATGTGACATGGCTGTACCTGCTTTTGTATATTCCAAAAATATCAGTCTGTGAAGGACTGAGCTAAAAACAAATGAACCAAAAAACCATTCTTCACAAAAGATGGTTTGAGGAGCCCTGAACTCAATGGCTTACACACTGTCCCCCCCAGCATTCTCCACTCATTCTCCTCAGTCATCCTCACCTCGAATGACAATTAAATTCTTCACCGTTTCAGGATAATTTGCTTCCATGATGGCAAAATACTGTGGAGTTAAGAAGAGTCTGGTGGAGGCCATGCTCCCACATCCTTGCCTGGATTTGGTGGCCCCTGAGGTTGCTGAGATGAACTTTCCACTCCCCCTACTCTCTGGCCTTCCCATGAACATGTACTTTGGCCTCTGGGATATGCTTGCTCCTCTTTCTCTTTGGAGGAGAGACCCCAGGCCAGCTTCATCATCTGCTCTATGGGGATCCTGGGAGGCATCCCCCTCCATGGACCAGAATTTGGTGTGGGCAGTGGCTCCCTATTGGCCTCGAGCTAGCTGCTTGCCTTACCTGCTGGTAGACCTCCACAGCTGGCTTCCACAGGTGTTTCAGGCTCAGCCCCTCCAAGTCAAACACCATCAGCATCGTCTCAATCTTCCTACCCAGCTACACAGGACAGAACAAGTCAGACAACAGGTCCAGCTAGGAGATCCTGGCTAGAAAGAGACCTGGGCACCACTCCACCTTCCTGCTACCCCCACCCCTGGCTTCCCACAGTATTTTTGAAACATATGGACCCGTCTAAGGTCTGACAAGATGCCACATTTGAGTCCCAGCACAGTGGCCTTTATCACACTATTTGTTCAACGCTAGTGCCTAGAGCTAGCTAACCATGGAATAAAAGACATGGTTGGTTGTTCAGTGGGCATCTTTATGTACAATAGTATACTACGTCAGCCAGTATCTGCAGTCCCACAGCTGTGTGCAAGGCAGAGCTACACTGCTAGCAGGCTGTGTGGCCTTGGGTGGGTTTTTAACACCTTTGATCCTTCCTTTTTTTTTTTTTTCTTTTTGTAAAATTGGGATAATTCCAGGCTCTTTTAGAATTGCTGTGAGGACTCAATGAGCCCAGTGTCTGGCCCATAGCTGGTCCCTGGTAAATATTAGTCGATATTGTTAGTAGTTTCATCATCACCATAATCATTGGCTCCAACTGAGAATGTCCATTATGTGGAAGACACTGCTTTGATCCTATAACATCAGCCATCTTGTTTGAGAGACACATGTCTATTCAAATCAGGCACTAAATACAGCGCATTATAATTCTTTCATGCCTGTCACAAATCTCTGTGGAGGTCCTTTTTGTCCAGCACTGTGCCAGATGCTGGGGACATAAGCCCTGTCCACATCATAAGAAGTAATCCATTCGCCAAATCATCCCACAGTGACATAACAGCTTCCTCTAGGGGTCTTCTCTTTAGGCTCATTAGATACTTAGTCTCAAGAAACCAACAAGGCATTAGATTCACTCTGTTGGGTACAGGAAACAGAGTCAGGGGTGAGGAGAAGATCTTCAAAGGCGGGAGTGGGTCCTTCTTGGCTTAGAAGACTCATGTCCCACAGGACCTGGGAAGGGTCTTTTTTTTTTTTTTTTTTTTTTGCAATACCATAGTAGCTTCTAGGGACCCACAAAGGATGTGCCCAGTTTCCAGGGTCACTGCTCTTAGAGTTACCCAAAGTGATGGCTCTCCCATCTGGTGATTATGCAATTTACAATCAGGGAGGCCTTTTTCATAAGCAAAGCTGACCATCTACTGTTCCCAAGGTTCCCAAGGAAAAGAACTAAAGCATTCACTGCACCCAAGGTCAGCATCTCACTCAAGGTCAGAGGAGAAGGGAAAGGCCTTTAGTGACCCTTGGCTCACACCAGCAAAGAGTGCCATGCACATCTCAGATGCTTGTGGATAGGAGACTATAGGAGAAACCACGTCCCACCAGAGCCTGGAGTGCTGAGGGCTGCAAAGAAACAGGGGAAAGATGACTCCCTACCCTTGTCCTAGTGCCGTCCTTTAGACAGACTGGGCCCAACAGGCCCCTCTTCCCCACACCCCCACCCCTAACACTCCCCAACCAAAGCCCCCCAACTTCCCAGTCACTCACCTTCTGACTCTGCAGCTCACACTCCTGTGAAAGCAGCTCGCAGACCTTGAGGCGGCTCCGGATCAGCTCCTGCTTGGAGGCTGACAGGAGGAGACCTTTGGGGTCAAGGGTCCCAGTCAAGTCGAACCACACCGGGCAGCCTTCATAGTCATAGCCACAGAGACAACCCGTGTCATACAGCTGGATCACCTGGGGTGAGGTTATGGTTCAAACCAGCCCATCAGGTCATGTCCCTCCTCCATCAGATGCCTGGACATGGCTGGAGTGGGAAAGTGAGATGGGGGGCTGGGTATCAGATGGCCTGGAGGATGCTGCATGGGGCTCACCTCTGAGGGCTGCCATGTGAGGATGTTGTCCAGGTCCTGTTGTTTCCGGAACTCCATGTGCTGTAGAGACATAGCAGGACCTGAAGACTCCCTGTCTCAAAGGCATTTGGGGGCATCAGGCCAGGTGCCTCTGCCCACAGCCACCAAGATCCTGCCAGAGCATCCCCAGGCTCTAATGACATAGAACTAGGGATGGGGATGCCAGGAGGAGGATTGTGGGGGATTCGGGTCTGGTGCAGAAAGTGATCCAAAGAAGACGGAAGAAGAAACATGACAAGGGGATAGAGCTAGTGTCCCCACCTTTTGTCACTAATCCCTGGGGTACAGTGCATGAGAGGCAGGACACTCAAGAGAATGGGCCTCACCTTCCGGAGCATGTTTTCAGATATTTTCAGGTCAAAGTTCTGAGCTGTAAGAAGAGTAGAGGTTAAGAAGAGGCTTGAGGCCAGATCTAGAATGAGATCTAGCTATTCTTTGAAAGCTCATGAGGAAATAGTGGGGTTCCCCAAGACTTTTCTTGACACACTCAAGAATACATTGTGTGTCTGGAAGTTTGGTAAAATGCAATAATCTTTAATTCTCTAGATGACTTTGGAGGGCTCTTGATTTCAGTTTCTAGGCCTTTTCAAACTCTTAGTTTTCGAGGCTGCTCTAAATTGTGATATTTGGCATCCCCCTGGGAGCAGAGAGCCCTCGGCGTTAGGGTATTGAGGAGCATGGGCTTTGGAGTCAGGCAGACTTGGGCTTGAATTCTAGTTTTGTCTTTTTACTTGCTGTGCAACCTTGAGTAAGTCACTTTCCTTCTTTGAGCCTTAGTTTTTAAATCTGTTAAATGAGAATAACATTTTTTTCAGAATTAGTCAAAGGATGACATGAGACAAAGTATGTTAAGTGCTTGGCACATTATCTGGCTCACAGTAAGTTCCTTTTTTTATTTTTCTTTTAACATCTACAGAACCTGGTATTCCTAAGCAGTCCAACCATCCAAGTACTAACCTGGCCCGACCCTTAGCTTCCGAGATCAGACAAAATGGGGACACCTTCAGGATGGCATGGCTGTAGACTCACGGTAAGTTTTTAATAAGTGGTAGCCATTGTTGTTATTATTTATTTTGAAGAAATAAATGCACTTAAATGAAAACGTGATGCTCTATTTTAGAAATGCCATGACCGTTGCCCTCCGAGACTATCGGTTCACTGAGGAATTTGTGCAGTGATGGGCCTTCAATAAGAGCCAGGGTCAGGGATTTTCAAGTGGAAGGGGCCTGAGATGCTATTAGGCTTCTTCTGCCCTGATCATGAACCACCTCCAGAAAAAAACCACCAAGGCCACCAACTCTGCCTTGATTATCAAGTTCAAAATCCATTCCATGGGATGTGCTGAGTTGAAATGAATTTTTCCTTAAGCCCTAGGTTGGTTTCTGTTATTATAACAATTTTACACTGTTGCAGCAATTCCTAGAAGACACTCCTTCTCTACCTTTAATTACATCCACTTGAAGTGTTCACTGGCACCGACTTGGTGCTAGATTCTCTATGGGGATGACATAGCCTTATCTTCGAGGAACTGGAGATAGATCCAAAAGCAGGTCCTGAAGTCCACATTCAGCCATATCTGAGTCAGGGTCTGGCCAGGCCTGTCATCCTGAGAGCTCCCCAGGTGTTGACTCTAACTTCACCTTGACCCTGTACCCACCTGATGCCAGGCACTACACCCTCTAATTTAACACTCACAATAGCCTGGGGGGAGTTGGCCCATCCCCACTTTGTAAATGAAGAAACTGAGGCTCCGCTAAGTTTTTGTACCATACCAATTTGAAGGGGAGCTTAGATTCCAGCCCAAAGCAGGCTGATTCCAGAGCCCTGTTCTTTACCACCCTGTGAACTGTACCCCAAAGCCTCCCACACCCTCTCCTGGGATCCGCCGATGCCACCGGCCTCACCTCGCAGCCAGCGCAGGAGGAAGTAGTCATCAGCTTTGGGCATGGTGGGCAGCAGGTCTTGGAGGTTGTCTCGGAACTGGGGGTGGGGTGGGGATACGATTATCAGAGGAACTCCCAGAACTCCCGAGTCCCCAACCCCATCCTTGACCCTTCCCACCCTCAGCCAGCCCATCAGCCCTGTCCAGGGACCTGTAGGCAGAGACTGTGTAGTTAGCAGCAGCTGCCAGGGCCATTGTCTCCTGGAGATGGGGCACCCCTCCAGCCCACCATGGCAGAAAGAGCTCCTTTCTCAAACTTTAGAGGATCTCTGCCCAACAAAACCCTCATTCTATAGATCTGATGTGGGGCCCTGGCATCACTATTTTTGCAAAGATCTCTGGTGAATTTGATGCAGGCCAACCAGAGCATTTTGGGAACATTACCCCAATACTGCATCTTGAGGGCCCAGATTTGTAAGAGAGTTACTTAAGCGCTTGAGCCTCAGTTTCTTCATCTGTGAAGTGGGAATAATGATAAACTAGAGTTTTATATAACAAAGACATATCATATAATAATAATGATAAAAATGAGTTTGTGCAGGCAAAGCACTAGCTTGCAGCAGGTGCCACATAAACGTGGGCGCTCAGCAAACACAGACTGCCCAGAGCCCTGGACTGTTGAGTCTTTGTGGAAACAACCCAAGGCAAAGGTCAGCAGGGAGGGACTGAAAGAGAAGCCAGGGCTGCCTTATCTGGGCACGGTCAGGACAGGGAAAAGAGGGCGGCCAACCCATTGGGGGTGCTTTTTTCTACTGGCAGAGTTTGCGGAAGCCTCTGGAAGTTTGAGTTTGGAACTGAGGCTCAAGTCTGACAAAAAGAGGAGACCCCACTTCCATGGGGATGAAGAGAGCTGAAGGTGAGGCCTAGAGTACTGGGTATGCAGGAAAACCTGTGACTGAGAATTTGCAATTAGAATGCAGATGACAGCAGAGCCATAGGAAGCTGCCTTGATGGCCACCCACCAAACCAGCTTTAGCTTCATGGATGATATTTAAAATAAAGATGTGTTCACGTATTGCTCACATAATTAAAAATGAATAATCAGTTCAAATATCTCCAGTATTAACAACGTGAGCAACGGCATCTTCTATAATAATCTCCACTTGGGACAGGCATCTGGAATGAAGCTTCTTGCGCAATGAACAGCTGTAGCCTCTGGGTTCCTGAGGAATTTTTTGAGGGGGAAGAGGGCCAGTACTACCCAAGAAACAGTAATTCTGTACTCCTCGTCTCCTCCAGATTACTAAACTCTTCCCTAGGGACAGAGTGACAGAGTGAGAAAGCTGCAAGGCTAGGAGGAGTCCGTATCTTCCTATCTCAAGGCTGCTCAAGCAACTAAGAAAGAAAGCCACTAAGCAGGTACCAGGAAGTGTCTGGAGCAACTTGGAGAAAAAACTTATGATGATGTCATGTGGAGAAAGTAGCATCTGGCAGTGCAACCCCAGGTGGTCAAGACTAGGCTTAGGAAAGAGCTGGAAGGAAATGTTCCCAGACATGGCTGTCTTGACCTCTGGGACCCTAGATGGCCTTTCCTGCTTCTTCCTACTTTTCTCTTTTTCCCTAATTTAAAAAATAGCATTCATTTCCTTTAAGTAATGGTAAAAATAAGAATAAATTCTCTTTATGTTGTTTAAACTCTTTGGCCCACAGGCATCTCCATCATAATTCACCCCGCAAAAGCCAGGTGTCCAGTCCCTCTTAGGAGCCTACTGTCTGGGGCTTCTCTGAGGCCATTGCCAGTGGGGAGGAGAGGGTTCCCCAGAGACCCTTTTTCCTTTACCTGAGGACCCCTCCTTCATTTGGAGGCCCTCTGCTTCTGGAATCTCCTGGGAATTCACTCTGGGACCCCATTGTTCACCTGGGACCCTTTTCTCCTTCACTAAGAATTCACTCAAGGATCCCCTTCTTTACCAGGGTCCCTCATTCTTCCCTGGAGGACCTTCAGATCTTCCCTAAGATAGGAGCCTCAAAACAAATCATTCTCCACAAGTTGGAATCTGCCCTTTCACAGGCCCAAAGTGCGAGCCAGGGCTGTGACTTAGCCCTGTCCCACAGCCTGAGTCACAATTTCCAGTCCCTGCAAACCAAATTAATGCTGTGGCACCTAAGACCTGGATATGATCCCCCTTCCTCACGGCGGTGACACTCCTAGATGTGGCCTTCGGGACTGTCTTAATATCACCCAAAACGCCTTCATTCCCCTTTAATAAAAATATTGACAATAGGGAGAAAGCTTGGACCCTGAGGAGTCAGAAAGCCACAAAGAGAAACCAAACAAAAGTTGCAATCTCCGCAGAAATGGTGCAATCTTGACAGAGGATCTGAGACTATGTCTGCCTAACTCTGCCAAAAAGCTGGATGGTAGCGCAACCCACCCCCTTCTCCCCACAACCAGGGAACAAAGGCCAGGGCTCCATGGCCAGGAGCTGGCAGGAGTGGAAAGCTGGATTTACCAGGAGAGGGGCTCCTGATCTGTGTCCTGAACACAGTCGCTTTAGCAACTGCTTGCAGGCGCTCTCCAGGCTCCCTTTTCCTGTCTGTATAATAGGGGCTCCAGCCAGGGATGCTCGGCCCCTCCCCAAGCCTCCCCACACGAGAAGCTCCTCACCTTGGCCAGCGCCTCCTGTTGCTGGCAGCTCAGGTCCCCGACTCGGCCGCTCATGGTACCCGCAGATGCCTAGTTTTGCTTCTCCTGGTACTGTGGATACCTGGTTTTCCTCAGCAGGTTAGATGTTTGTCCCGCCCCTATAAGAGAGTGCCAATCTAGCCCCTCCCTGTCCCACAGGGTTCTCCTCTCTGGGATGTTTGCCAAGGTAAATTGCCAGGATGCTCCCTAGTGTAGCAAGAAGATGACCTGCCCGCTAGAGGGAGTCCCAGAGCGCAGACTTCATTCTGGGCCAGTAGGTTCCCCCCCCACCCCCCCACCTCCAAGATTCCTCATCCCGGGGGCTCCTAAGGGTTCCTGCGTGGCAGTGAGGGGGGAGCCCATAAAAGACACTTGGGCAAATTTCAGGGACTGCTAAGATCTTCCAGCAAAATGGAGGACTTTTTATAAACTTGGTTCAACCCTCTAGGTGGTCCCCAGGCCTTTCTTCCCAAGGGGCCTTCAACCCCCTCCCCTAACCTGAATACAGGCTACACCCCATTAGTGTTCACTAGCTGATAGGAGAGCCTTTATGTGCAGTATGGTTCCAGCCCTCAAGGTGGTCTGGAGGATTAGATAAGGTGATCCGCCATGGATTTGTCTGGCATTGCACACCCAGTAAGTGTTGGCTGGTAGGAATATTGTTTCATAGCCTTTACTATTGAGGTGGTCACCAGAGCAGCGAGCTTCAGGGGTAGAGATCGGGGATGGCTCCCGTGTTAACTCCTGGTAGGATCCACACCCAAAGGCCAGAGAGTGGGAGGTGGCAGTGGGTAGATGGAAGCCCTGGGATGATGGAATGATGGAGGAGTCAGGAGGGCAAAAGATGGTGGGCAGCTGACACAGGTTTCCAGGATAGCATCCAAGAACCAGGCAGGCAAAGGTCACCGGGGAAGATGAGAAAACTCAAGTCAGCTGGGAAGGAATTTTCCAAAGGGAGAAGCAGGTGGGAGGTGAAGATAAAGAGGGTCGGTAAATCAGACCACCAGAACCTCTACCCTCTCTCCTCTCTTGGGGTCAAACCAAGTTCTAGGCTTACGCTGACCAATCTGGGAGCCATGAGCTACATGTGGCCATTGAGTTTTGGGAATGTGGCTTGTCACTAGTGAAAATGGAGATGAGCTCTAAGTGTAAAATACACACCAAGCTTTGAAGACCTAGTACCCCTCAAATTAAATATTCCATTAATTTCTTATATTGTTCATATGTTGAAATGATGATATTTTTGGATATATTGGGTTGATAAGATAGATTGTTAAAATTAATTTTACTTGTCTCTTTTACTTTTTTATAATTTAGAATTTTTTAAATTAATAAACTTTATATTTTATGGCAGTTTAAAATTCACAGCAAAATTGAGCGGAAAGCATAGAGAGCTCCCGTACACCCTCTGTCCCCACACACGGCCTGCCTCACTATGGACATCTCCCACCAGAGTGGTACACTGATGAACCTACACCATTATCACCCAAAGTCCATAGTTTTCGTTAGGTTTCACCCCTGTCATTGTACATTCTATGCATTTGGACAAATGTATAACGACATGTATTCATCATTGTGGTATCATACAGAATAGTGTCATGACTCTAAAAATTTTCTGTGCTCCGCTTATTCTTTTAATTTTTAGAAATGTGGCTACCAGAAAAATTTAAATTTCATGTGTGGTTCACATTTGTGGCTTCCATTATATTTCATTTGGACCAGTGCTGTCCTAGAGGGATTTTGAATCTGAAAGAAAGAAAAGAAAGAGAAAGAGAGAGGGGAAGGAGAGAGAGAAGAAGGAAGGGAAGAAGAAAGAAAGGGAAAGAAAGAGAAAGGGAAAGAGAGAATGAAAGACTAAAATTACAAAAAGCTAAAAGAAAGTAAACATGATACCACATCTCTGGAAGGGCATGGTATGAAATCACAAAGAGACAATCAATTGACGTAACTATACAAAAATACAAAAATTCGTTAAACAAGAAACAGAATTAAGGCAGTCAGTCAGTAGTTGCTAATGTGAAGCTGAGAAAAATAAAATGTACGAAATTTGATATGTTTATTAAAAATGCATATAAATTGATAAGAAGAATAGTAAGGCACTAAAAAATGGACAAAGGACTCAAAACACCTATCATCAGAAAAGGAAACGCAATCAAGTGGATAAATGCTCAAATTCCAGGTCATCAAAGAAGTGTATTTACAAGTAATGAAGATGTTTTTTTCCTCCACCAAATCAGCAACAAAACAAACTATACACACACATACACATACACAAAACATAAAAAAATAATACTATAGTTAGAAGTTGGTAAAATGCAGACATTCATACATTGCTGGCAGGACTAAAAATTGGTTTGGCTTTTCTTGAAAACTATTTGAAAATATTCATTAGGATTCTTCAATAGTTTATCACTTGGCCCAATAACAACCCTAACTAACAGAAGATATTTTCAGCTTAACATTGTGCATTGTTAGCAGGAATATTGGAAACGATTTTTCAGGAAAGCACGGTGCTTAATGTGGATGATAGTTTATAAATGCCGTGGAAAAAAATAGAGCAAAACAATTTGGAAAAGATAGGGCCACATTATATATGCCACATGCTTCTGGAATGTAAAACAAAATTCACTCACTAAAAGAAGGGCTAAACAAGAAAATAAATTTGTTCCCACCCAACTTTTTCCGGTCTCTGGGGAGTAGGAGAAGTGATATTTTTTAAATGCCATAGGTCACAAGTCACCTCCACAGAAAAGCCTTTATTTAACCAGCACTTACAGGTATTTTCTATGGGCCAGGCTCTGGTCTAAGGGTTTTGTAAATATTAGCTCAGTGCTGTCCAGTAGATAGGTTATGGGAGCCAAACAGATAACTTAAAATTCTCCAGCAGCCACATAAAACTTTTTAATTTTAATAATATATTTTAACATAATATATCCAAAATATCATTTCGGCGTGTAATCAGTATGACCAATAAATGAGATAAATTAATGATCTCAATAATTAATAGTTAGAGATCTTGTGTTCTTTCTTTTTGTACCAGGCCTTTGAAATCCAGTGTGCTTTTAGCATAACAGCACATTTCAATTCCTACTAGCCACATTTCAGATGCTGAAATAGCCATACATAGTATCTGTTATGCATCGAATTGTGTCCCCCTTCCCCAAATTCATATGTTAAGGTCCTAACCCCCAGTACTTAAGAATGTGGCCTTAATTGGAAACAGGGTCATAGCAGATGTAATTAGTTAAGATGGGGTCATAGTGGAGTAAGGTGGGCCCCTAATCCAATGTGACTGGTGTCCTTATAAAAAGGGGAAATTTGGAGACAGACATGCACACAGGGAGAACACCATGTAAAGATGAAGACAGAGATGGGACGATGCTTCTATAAGCCCAGGGACACCAAAGATTGTCAGCAAACCATCAGAAGCTAGGAGAAAGGCATGGAACAGCTTCTCCTTCACAGCCCTTAGAAGGAACCAAGGCTGCTGATATCTTGACCTTAGACTTCTAGCCTCCCAAACTGTGTGAGAATACATTTTGTTGTTGAAGCCACTCAGTCTGGGGTATTTTATCACGGCAGCCTAGCAAACTAATATAAGTGGTCAATGGTTGCCATATTGAATAGTGCAGTGTTAGCTCATTTAATTCTCCGAACACGTTCTGAGGTAGGCACTATTATTATCCCTGTTTATGGACCAGGAATCGAAGTTAAGGAGCCTCCTGAGGTCTCAAAGCCAGCAAGCACAAAGCCAGGACTCGCCAGGTGCTCACCATGCCACATCCTTCTGCCTGCTCCATGGTTCCAGGTCACCCTCAAATCTCTGTCTTTCCAACACAGAGCAGACGTCCTACTCTGAGCCTACAGCACACTGCCACTTCCTCAAACATCAGCTATTGCTGGGCATAGAGGACTGTTGTTCTAACTATCTGGGTGCCAATGATTTGGGGGACAGATGACTTCTCTCTTCCATGATATGCCTGTCTCCTCCCACCTTCCAGTAGGTGATTCATTCTCTTGGTGCTCCCTGTTCTGTGGGCTGAGAAGCTGGACTGTGATGATGGTGTTGTCCTAATGTGTAATCCTAATTTCACATTCCTGCCCACTCATTGCAGTCCGTCTCCCTCTCACCTTCCAGGTGCTCCAAAGGTATCGCTCAGTGGCCACAGGTGTCCTGCTTGTTGTCCAAATTCAAACCTATAACCTGCTAACTGAAGGAAACTCATTTTGAGGGTGCAATCAGACTTTGCAGGAGCCCCTGCCCACTCTGTCCCCACGTATGGCTAAATCAGTCCCATCCTGTGGACATCTAGGGTGGTCAGATGCCATTGGATGCCCCTCCAAATACATAGGACCTGGCTTGGGTTACTCTGGGAGGAGGGGTTGAGAGAGAGTGTCTGCCTAACATGGATGCCCAAGGCATGGGTGGCCTCATGTTTTGCCTGCCTGGGAGGTAGAAATTCGGCTCTAGGGAAGCTTTGGGAGGGTTCCATTGGCTCCCTCTATCAACTCAGGATGACCCCAGAGAAAGGCGAGGGGGCCTGGTGTGGCCACATCCCCCTCTACTGTCTGCTCCTTATGAAGGGAGATGGCCACTAGGGTCTGGGAGAGAGAAGAATGGACAAGGGAAGACTGACCCACTATACCAAAGACCTGGGACCAGGGAAGGATGTGGGTTTAGAGTCTAGGGCAACAGTTGAATTTCTATCTTTCTTCCCCTACAAAAGCCAGGAGGTTCATGGCCTTCCCAAGCCACAGATCGTCAGGTGGGGAGTGTGTGGAGTGATCTATCTGCACTTGCTGTAACTCCTATCACAGGGCCTTTGCACCATGTATTACCTCTAACTTGAATACTCTTCCCTCACCTCCTCCTCCTGCACTGTCTAATTAGTGCCTCTTCACCATCTCTGGTCCCCCAGTTTCCCAAGTCAAATGCTCAAACAGAACTCTACTTCTCTTTTGCGAGTACTGTTCTCATTAGACATTGCTTGGTTTGGCTCTTTGACTCACCCTCTTAACTGTCAGCCCCATGAAGGCATGGGCCATAACTGCTGTGCTCACGATTGTACCCATATGCTCTGAGCTTCAAATGCTGGCAAGTGCCAGAACCAGGGTTTAAACTCTTATCTGTCTACACTCAAGGCTTGGATTCTTGACCACCACCTGTCCTGATTCCCCGAAGATAAAGAGTCCTCTAGTTGAAGACTAAGCAAGGGCACTGCATAGGGGGTCCTGGAATGTCCCATAGAGGAGATGGTATTTGAGCTGGGCCTCTAACTTGAGAATGGGAGGAAGACGTGAAGATTCTTCAGGTGGAGGTGACCACATGAAGAAATTTACAGATTGAGAAGGAAAAGAGATGACATGAGGATGGGGGCTCAAAAAGATTGAGGTCAGATCATGAAGGAACTTCAGGCTGTACTAGGGACTTTGGGGCATGCCCTATGATGGCGGGGAGCCTTTGAAAGTTTTAGAGGGAGAGATAGATGTGATTCCACCTGTGCCAGGAAGATAATCCTGAGCCTGAAATGAAGAATAAAAGAGACAGCAGATGTTCAAAGCAAGGAAACTGATCAGGAGGCTATTGCATGAATTCACGGAGGATGTGGGGGAGGACAGGGGAGGAGCGAACAGAGAGCAGGGGCAGGTCAGAGCCTCACTTCTGTTTGGGGCAGGAGAGAGTGAGCCTGGAGTGGAGGCTTTGAGTGGGATGAGAGTGGAAGAGGAGGCAGGTGGGGCCAGGTGAGGACATGACGATTATCTGACAAATGACTCTAGCCTTCAGCCTGTTCCCAAGGAAACTGTGGCAAAGATAGATATTAGAAGTGGATGGGGTGGTGGGTGGGATGGGACAGATCATGGGGCCAAGGGTCCAGAGCCAGAGAGACTCCTTTGTTCTTGCCTTGGATCCCTGATGTCCTCCCTTTACCTATTGGGCTGCAGCCTATGGGGTCACTTCTCTAGCTACCCTCCGTGCCCAGTTCCTTGAGAGAACATGGCTGAATCATGGAAGATGAGAGGACCAAGCCAAAGGATTTTGGAATTAGTTGAGTAAACTTGTTATCAACATTCTGGAATAGATTGCTGAGTAGAAGTGGATGGTGAGTCCCTAAAAATGAAGACAATGAGCTCTGGGAGCTTACATGGGGGTCGCCGAGAGCAAGATCTGTTGAATGCCCACATTTCCATGTTTGGACAGGATTTCCAGCAAAGTGGCCAATTAGCGAAGTAGTTTGACTGTCGTCTGGGGCCACCACATTGAGAGCAAGCTGGGGCAATGCATGCGAATAGTGGATGCTTCGGCAGAATTTGCTGATGGCACAGCCAGACCCAGAGGCCTGACCCAGTACAGGGTCAAACTAGTGAGGCTTCAGGGCTCAGTGCAAGGCTGGGTCTGAAATCATAATCAGAAGCTTCAAGAGAGACCCAGATAGTGAACGAATTCTCAGATGCCCTAACACTGGGAAGGCAAGTGTGCATGAGTGTAAGACAGAATCGAGAGTCAGAAGTTCTGTCTAGATGGGGAAAGCTGTGAGGTTGAATTTCTGTTCAGAGTGGCAACTGCACAGCTGCTTGCTGGGTAATTGTATTAATCATGTCTTTTATCTTCTATATTCTGATGCTTTGATATCTGGGGCCTTGCTGATTTTGGAGGGACTGCGCCTCCCAGGAGTAGCCAATTCCTAGAGATAGTAAACAACTCTCTCGTGAGTGCACTTTTCAAATACAACTAACACAGAGCCCACACTCTAACCACCTCCTGCATCAGGCTCTCACTGTCCCGCTGCCCTATTCACCTCAGGGCCAGGTGCCAGACAACAAAGGACAGCCCCTGTGCCCCAGAGCCCATTGGCTAATATTATTCATATTGGCCAATCTTAAGCCTTCTTCCCTTGCCTCACCCACTCCTTCCTGCGGAAACCATAACAAAGACGTTTGCCGTTTCCCACTGTACCTCCCTCTTTTCCACCTCATGACCCAGCCTGGTGCTTCTCCCATGCGGCCCCCTCCTCTTGGGAACTGTGAGTAATACATTATCTTTTCAATGACAATTGTTTCCAGATCTCATGATATCTCAAATTTTCTATTAACACAGTATATTTTAGTATATAGCAACACATGACTTGGTATTGTTTCATAGAAAAGGCCCTGGAGGTTTTGCTGAGCTTGAGGTCACAGAAGGTAACAATGGGAATAGTGTTTGTGTTGCTTTGCTGTGGGTGTCTGGCCACCACTGGGATACTGCTCCAGCAGTGCCTAAGGTGCAGACCCACTGTGACAGAAGGGCTGGGACTGGCTGCTATGGAATCTAGTCCAGACCAGGGAGCCACTGTCACACTTGAGAGCCGGAAACCAGGGGCCCCTACCTGGTGGGACCTGAATGCATGAGGCACCTGCCCCCACCCCCCAGCTCCAGATGGACCCATTCCCTGCCAACACTTATAGAGGCTGGATTTGAGGCAGATGAAGCTCTCTGTCACTTCCACTTCTTGGTCTTCAGGGATACCCCAAGGCCAAAGTCCACCCCATCTGATACAAACTGCCACCTGCAGGGGACAAGGCCCCACTGATGGCCATTGGCTGGATGTGAGTAACCACCATCTGTACCTGAGCACGCAGCATGGGAACAGGATCTCATTCTCCAGCTGCAGGGAGGAGCCTCAGCCCACCGTCACCGTGTGCTCATAATGCACCCTCATCTGGTTGGGCACGTAGTAGCTCTTGGGCACCTCACCTCCTGTACTTGATCTGTGGATGAGTGTGGGTAAGTGGGACCATGGCCACAGCCCCTCCCTCCCCGACCTCTGGGCACCCTGTACCCTGGTCAGGCACTTGGGGTTGCTATCAGGATCAGTCATGGTCCCCCCAAACTCCATGGGCAACTGGTCAGGGCAGACAAACTTTGTCAGCTCCTGCTTCCAGTTGCCTGTGGGGGGAAAAAGGGGAGATCTGCGGGGGCGCAGAGACGCTTGACGGTAGGCAGAGGGGGCCAAACCCAGAGCTGTCCTGTGTCATCCTGCTCCCTCTCCCTGTGTGCTCCTGGTGCCCCCCAGGACTGAGGCTGAGAGATTCTTGGTCTAGATTGGGGGTTCGGCATATGTTCCTATGTTGACAAGTTCCTGCCCCCAGGCCTGCCCCTTTAGGCCCAGTACCCTGCTGCCATCTGGCCGCCCTGAGAGCTCTGCAAGGCAGGAGGAGTCAGGCTCTTCACTCCCCACTTTTCAGTCAGTTGCTCCTAGTCAAAAACCTAGATTCCATAAGGAGGGCTGCAGGGCCCAGGGGGATGGGCCTGGGCCACCCATGCAGCCTCATCTCTCCCCTTTCTCTCTACAACATGACCTCCCTATGTTCCTGGAATATACCAGCTCATTCCCACCTCAGGGCTTTTGCACATCTGTGCCTCACGTGCCTGCCTCCTTTTGGCATTCATGTCCTAGCCAAAATGTCCCACCTCAGCAAAGAAGGCCTCCCCAACTTCTCTTCCTTCCATTTTACTGTCTTTGCTGTTCTTGCCACTCTCGGGAATTGTCTTATTTGTTTATCCAGTTTCTTTGTTTTCTCTTTCCACCACTTTCCCCAGTGCCAACACAGGCCAGGCTCACTGCTGAGCCTTAATAAATAGGTATTCCATGCATGCATTCATGCATGCATGCATGAATGAATGAATGAATGAATGAATGAATGCTTCAGGCTTGGATGAAAAACAGGGCCAGGCTAGGCCAGGAGAGATGTTGCCCTCACCTTCCAAAGCATGATTTCTGCAGGTTGAAACTCTGAGCTGCAATGAGGGGACAGGGCTGTGGCTGTGGAATCCTGGAGGCTTATTCTAGGTGTCTAGAGAGGCCCTTTCCCATCTTCCCATCCAGTTTTGCCTCCTCTTACTCAGAGTGCCCTGTTCCTGACATGGGGAACCACAGTGGGGCTCAGTAAGAGCCGAGGTACTCTGAGTGCCAGGAAGACTTGGATACAGGCCATTTGAGTGCCAGGAAGACTTGGATACAGGCCATTTGATTCCCTGGGCTGACAACGGTTACTTTGGGGCAGTTAGGAAGCTTTGATGTTATCAGTAAGGTTTGGATTTTTTACAATGAGAATATATTCAGATGTTCTCTGTGTAATTAGATTTAAAAATAAATGTAGCAATGGAATTTTTTCCACTGCTAACCACTTGTCAGTCCTCAGATCTATAATTCAAGTGGTTCATGTTGCAGATGGGACCAGCTCTGTCCAACTGAGAAAGTAGAGATGCCAGGAAGTGAGCATGTAAATCAATGGCATAGAGTCACCCCTGACCCCCAGAACGTTCCACAGTCTTACTAGTACTCTAGAGTAGAACTTTTTAATTTAATTTTATTTTATTTTGTATTTTTTAAAATAAATTTATTTATTTAAATTAGTTTCAAGTTAGAAGAACTTTTTTAATGACTTGGAGAAATGTTCCTGAAATTATCAGTAAACGAAACAGTATACAGTCTGTGAGCTCGATTGCGTTAAAAAAAAAAATTATATGCAGTTACCTCACAGTGGTAGTGAGATTACAGGTGATTTGTACAACTCTCTTTGTGCTTTTCTTTTTCTGTGCTTTTCTTTTTCTGTATTTTCAATGATAAATATGTCCTGATATTATAATCAGAAAAACCCAAAGTGGATGTTATAAACAAATGGGAGTCAGGTCCTACGTAGCAGTCCCTGCAGGCAGGCAGGCAGGCAGGCAAGACAGTCTTGTAAACAATAATATCAGTGGAGGGACTTTAAAATGGAGCCGGAGCTGCCAGCTGCCATGCCAGAGGAACAGCCTCGCACATCTTATGCCTCAAATCTTTGGAATGTTAAAACAGGGCACAATAACCTTTGGACTCGGCCTAAGGCACCTTGTGTCCCAAAAAGCTGTTTGCAAGAATAAGAAAGTAGTTGTTATGACTACTGAACTGGTGACTGTGAGATTGAAGAATTAAAACATTGTTTAGAATTAGCATCACTATGTTATATTACTGCAACGATAAAAATGCCTTCCTTCTGCCGATATAATTGTTCCCCTTCCCCTTCTCATAAATACTCATTGCCTTTGTCTCCTAATCAGAACACTATTTGGGCTTCTGCCTGAATCAGTGCATCCTGAATAGCCATTCTTATTGATCTCAATAAATGATTTTTGCCTCTCGCTTAGAAAGGTCTTGTTATTTTTAGGTTAGCAGTCCTTTGCCCCAAGGCCAGTCCAGCTGTCGGGGTCATTCAGCATTCTTGGAGCCAACACTATCCCTTTTGGCTCACTCCACTTTGACCTGCTTCAATAGCACTTCTGCTAAGTGCCCCAGCTGACGAGAACTGAGTGGTTTCGCTTGGTCCTCCGGACCCTAGGACTGGTCCTCACATTGATTTTTTGGGCCTCATGACAACCCTGAAACATGGGCAGGGGAGAGAGTCCCTATGAGCAAGGAAGGAAACGAGCCAAAGAGTAGGAAGCCAGCCGCCTGCCCCAGGTTCCATCCAGCCAGTAAGAGGCATAAGTGAGATTAGTCTCAGGTCTTTGGGGCTTGAGTCAGGGTTCTCTTCTGATTTGGTGGCAGTTTGGAGGGCATTCTAGGCGGAGGAAACTGCCCAAGCCAAGACCCTGAGCTGGGAAAGTGTCATAACTTATGTAAACTATATACCACACTGAGAGGCAAGGTGCCCTCGGAGGTTTACAGTGTCTGCTCGTCTAAGTGTTCTGGGCTCTCTCTGTACATTCGGGAAAGTGTGGGCTCTAGGGAGGGTCACATGAGCAAGGAGGGAGCAAATGG